>NW_027494729.1:0-97486 GCF_021521415.1 Bidens hawaiensis
AATGTATGAATGATTAAAGAATGTATATGTATGTTACGGGTATGTAAAGACAGAAGGTACGAAGATGAAGAAGTAAGGGATCAGACCCTAATAATAACTAAGATAGAGAAGTAAAGAGGGATCAGACCCTACTAATATCTGAGATAGACAAGAAAGGGATCAGACCCTAATAATATCTGAGATAGACAAAGGAAAGAGGGATCAGACCCTAATAATATCTGAGATAGAAAAGAAAGGGACCCAGGCCCTAATAATATCTGAGATAAGAAGGACAATAATTATATAGTATGAAAGTAATAAAGTATGAATGTTTATATATACTTATGTAATGAAAGTAAATCAGTAAAGTAATTATTCTGTAACTTCGGATGCATAATTGAAGGTAAGTATATGTACTGTATAATGTATGATTAACTAGAACTCACTCAACGTAGCTGACTTTTAGTATGTACACATGTGAGTAGGATGTGACAGCTGACTTGAGCGGGGACACATGGCAAAAGAATAAGAGTCTGGCATCTGAAGACTCATGATGTTTTATATTTAATGTTTTCATTACTGACAGATAAGAATATTTAAAGACAAGTTATGGATTAATATGTAATGTTTTATGAAAGTTTTATATTCCGCGCAAAGTTTTAATTAACTCTGATATTTAGAACTGTGTTTATGAGTAAATCCAACGTCCAAAGTAGGGCACCGGTATCGGGGCCTTACAGGGGATGTGATGGTTGGTTAATTCGTACATAGTTAAGTTCGTTTATTTACTGGTTTTAACTGTTTATTGTGGGAACTTCGATACTTCATACGTGCTTATTGTATTTCTGGTCATAGACGTTAAAGCAGTTAATTTGGACCTGTTGAGGCACCTGATGAAGACCCGGACGTCCATCACGCGAAAAGATGAAAATAATAATTTATTGTTGATGATGAAGACCCATCGCAATACGCGATGGGCAAGCCTGAAGACCCCTCGCGTATCGCGATTGGATTAAATATTAATTGTTTACTATGGTCTATCGTGATACGCGATGGACTTCAGAAGACCCCATAGTGTATCGCGATGGGTGAAGAAGACGGGAATGTTAGGGTTTTTATGTTATTATTCTTTGGACAAACTTATCATTCAATAACTACTTCCAGGCAATTTTCAGAGCTAAGAGAGGACGATTCCATCACTCCGAATCATATCGAGATCATATTCATGTTCACTATCATCGTAATCGAAGATTCCATGATGTCGATGCTCAGCTAACTCCTTCGAGTCATACCTGGATGTAGAGTTTGTATCATTTTCAGTTTTCACATGTATTAAAGAACAAATACTTTGTGATTTTTATTTGATTAATCTATGAGTATTGATTTTTAGTATTGTTGTGCATTAAGTCGGTTTAGGTTTACGTTGATTAGAACGATTAGTTTGTCGGTTGCTATTATAATTGCTCATATGACTGTTTTGACTAGTTGAATTCAATAAAGCATGCAATTGCCCTTAGTTGAGTGACACTGGTAGGGATTGTTTAATAACCAGTGTCGTGTGTTAGCGATTGTTAGTGCCTAAGGTTTAGCTCGTTAGTCAGTCTTTGTTAATCAGTGATAGTAAATATGTTAGGTTGCATGAGATTATTGTTTGTGTGCATTCTTGAACCCCGGGTGTGATTTGCTTTTGTTAATTCTTGAGTTTGTGAAGTTGCTTAATCAGTATTAAAACCAAACTATTTGCTTGTGTGATCAGCACTACAATTCATTACTTCATAATATTAGAAATTTGTTTACACGATTACATTGACCACATACTCCTTGTGTTCGACACCCTACTTACCCTAGCTTGCTTAGGTGATTAGGAACTTGATTTTAATTGTTTTTGACTAGATAACGATAGTCTAGCATCGTTGTTACATACGAGTAATGCCCGGTCCATATTATAAGCAATCCGTATCAAATATTATCGATTTTACATAATTACGATAGTCGGTTGGCTGCTTAAGGTAAGATTAACAACTGCAAGATTCAATTACCAAGCAAAAGACGGGAATTTAGGTCCAAGCAAACTGAACGAGTATATGAGTTGAATATGGATACGGGTTTAAGTTTGGGTTTCAGATTTGAATTATTATTATTATTATATTATAAATTTTATTTATCTGCCCGCAGCGTTGCTACGGGTTCGCGCAAATTATACCATCGTATCGGTGTAGAGTTTGGTGTGGTGTGTAATGGGTTATCAGTGCGAGCAAGATGCCGCATGTGCATATGGTTTGTTGGATGTTTTTTGTGTGGGGGTGCACACTATGCATCGTGTTTTGTGAAATATTTGTTAATAAAGTAGGTTTATGGGTTTTGTGTTGTTTAATCAACATAATAGATTGCGTGTGTGTTAACTGGTGAGTAGTTTGAGTTGAAATTTAATCAGGAGATGAAAATGCTCAAATTAAAGTCACAAAGTTGTCGGTCAACGAACTATAAAAATGGTAAAGTGGTGGGCATACATTATTTGATTGTGAATATGCATACATACATGTGTATGCATACATATTGGATAAATGGTACGTGCTATAAAGTGATTGGTACTTAACTCACTGAAACAAAAAAAAAAATTATTTGGCGCATTACGAAATGATAAGTAGCAATGTGATGGGAATTGAGAAAACCATAAGGTATTGACAGACTTAAATAGCGGGAGAGACAAGGATCTCAGATAGTGAAGACTACCCCCTTTTCGTTGATAAACCAATTCATGTGATAGGCACGTTCTAACAGTTTGGTGACACCCTCAATCACATATAGTTTTGTTGTGCCAACCATAGCAAACAGTTTTCTATTTGTAACATAATGGATAATAAGGATCCACGAGTGCACGGATATTGGTAGGAATATGGGGGTTGTGAATATGCGAATCCATTTATCTAAGATCATGGACCATAAGTTTTATGATATGTTGCAGCTTCCATGAGTTAGGAGAATGTGCAAGGAGTTGTCAATATTTCCCAAACGGGCCCTAAGAATTGATTTTGATGGAATAGCAGGGAGGCTCTCTCTTTAACATGTTCTGTTATCGTGTTAAATTTAATAACATCGTTCGTAAACATAGATCAGGCCTCCGAAACAACGAAGTACAATTGACATAGAGTTCCGTTGGACCACATGGAAGTCGTTCTTACGTATTCTGTTTTTGTGTTGAATGGTATTTGTGTCCATGTTGTTGTTTGTCTTGAATAAATGTGTCAGGTAATGAATCATGCGACACATTTAATATGCAAAACTGTGTAGTCATTTGAAAGCCATTGTATTATTAATTTATGACCAGTTATTTGATTAAACTGGACACAAAGATTTGTCGAGCCGTTAACCAAACTAAACCGGATTCACAATTTGGATACGGTTCGATAACGAACCAAGCTAACAACCACATTGCATCCTCGTCGCGACGTGTTGGTTCTTCTAGCAAAGGAGCTCACGCTTCACGCCGATGCTATTAGTGATGGCGATTAAAGTGTGAAATTCTAATTATTTTTAATAGGTATATTTGATATTAATTGTTTTGATTGGTTAAATACAATGTTCTGCAATTTTGAGAGGTATATATGAAATTGTCCCTTTATGAATGTGTCAACCTTAAACCTTACAAAGTTGATATACTTCTTTACTATGTAACAGGTTTTCTTCTAATTATTGTTTATACCATGAATCCTCTAACGTCTTATTCATCAGTCGTTGGCCAATCAGTTAACTTTTCAGTCACTTAAAACAAAAATAAATCTAAAATAAATACATCAATAGTCATCGATAGTTGAAACTTAAACTAAATTTTATCAGCAATTTACTTATATGTTGTAGTTAGAGGTGCACAAATCGGATTTTTTAAAATACAAGGTTTCGGGTATGGAATTGGGTTCTGGTATGACCAAACATTGGAAAATCGGGTTTTGGCAATATCCGGGTCGGGTTCCGGTCTGGGTATGGCCTCTAAAAACCATACCCTATGTATCGGGTTCAGGTCGGGTATAGAACCGTGTATTTGAATACTTTATTTTCGGGAATTGAAAAAACCTTATTTTTAGGTTTTTCGGGTTTTTTCCGTGTATTTTTTGGGTATAGATTAGATTTTTTTAAGGGGTTGCACTTGTTAGGGGTATTTTTCAAGTATTTTTTAGGTAATTTCAGGTATAAATAGGGTATTTGAAAACCCCGTTTTTGGGTTTTGGAAAAACCCGTTCCAGAGTTCTAGTTTTCGAGTATTATCGGGTACAAATCGGGTCCGGTTCAGGTGCGGGTTTTGATATTGAAATGCATACCCATTCAGTTCCTACGGGTAGGGTCGGGTACAGAAAACCCCGGGTATAAAAAAATCGGTTCCGTGTTTTTTTTCCCGGTCCGGTTTCGGGTTCAGGTTTTTGTGCACCTATAGTTGTGGTTGGGTAAAAAATATGTTTTTGGATTTTTTTAAAGTTAATGGATCAAATTGGGCCAAATAATTAAATAATTTCAAAACCTTGAATTGAATAAAGACCATGTAAAAGACCTCCAAATTTTTATATAGCTTTAGCCTCCTAAATGATTGGATCGTCACTGATCTTTTGTGCTTATCTATGTTTCATAACCTTACCACTACCACGAGCGACCCAACGTTGCATGCAATCTTTTAGCATTTATTTGTTATCTTTTTAACTTCTTTTAGATTTTTATTACATATTTTCCCACACATTAACGTTGATTTTTACATTAAGTATATGTTTTTTATTTATAGTTTGTTAAAAGTTTGTCCGCACGCATTGTAGGGAAAACAGTCGGTATAGCCCGAAACATAGATGGTATGACCAAAACGCCATGGTAAACCCTCGCGTTGTGACAGGGGACATGACACAAACTAAAATTTAAAAAAATGTTAAGAAAAATAATTAATGGCTTTCATGTTCAAATTGGATTAAGAGTTTAAGGTTAGCAAAATAATCGCATAATAGGATTAACGAGTTAGACATAAACAATAGGGTTTTTGAATAATTTTGTCCAGGATCATGTAAAGCTCCATATATTCAAGTGCCTCAATATTATAAACTCTTGACAGTTACAAAAGGGGGGGAAGGGGGGATGAAAGAAATAACATAAGTATAATGTTAAGTCATACCTCTATATACAGATTCTATTTTTCCAAAAATTGAATAAAATTTTAGTTTTTCTTGATAAATTGCTTTATCCATCTGACATTCAAACAACATCAAGTTCAAAATAATGATCAAGAAACAAAAATAACTACACATAAAGAGTCAATTGAAATTGGTCATTTGTAGCCACTAAAACAAAAATACAAAACTAAAATACCCTGCATAGCCACGTACTTCATAAAGTTATACAATAACCTAAAGTCCTATCACACCTTGGCTGCGAGACAGGTAAGTAAAAACTTAGAAAGCAGGCCGCATAGTTAAAAGATATGAACCTACTCCATCACAGATTCTCATATTAGGATATTCAGTTTTCTGCAATGAAACAAACAATTTTCAGACATGCGCATTCTATTATTAATTATGATTTTGACGACTCATTTTGTTTTATCATTACCATCATTAATTCCAGTTTGAGATACTCTGCCATGTTAGCCAAACAATATTCCAATTAAATTTCAATAAAACTATCATGAAACCAAAATCAAAACTGAAGTATGACAAGTTTGGTGCATTTTCTAGTTTTGGCCCGTTCAATTTAAGTAGCAAGTTTATAACCATTTAAAGAAAATGATAACTTTGACATGTTCACTAAAACGACAAATTTGTAATGTTTACTAAAAATATTACCTTTGCCCCGTTCACTAATACCAATAATTTTGATCCGTTTACTAAATATGTTATTTTTTTTGTATACTAAAGACAATAAATTTGACTCGTTTGACATGTTCTACTTTTAACATTTTCTTTTTAAATTAACCTAGATTTATATGTATGGCCAATCCCTTTTTTTACTTGAAGACATGGTCAATCCTTTTTCACAATTCCACTTACCTCTTACTACAACCCGTTAAAAAACAATTAGAACCAAAAACTTACGATTAAACAAGTGAATGCCATTGGCATTATTACATTTGTACAACCTTTTTTGAGTGACAGACATTAGCCAAGATGACATGCTTTGTTTCTGAACATAGATGTGTGCAGTTAGGATTTCTACACAAACAAACAATGAAACATAAATAATCAACCCTGCAGGAGGGTCCGCCACATGAGCGGGCAGCTATTTGCTTCTTTCAAACATAGTGTTAAAATATAATCACTCAAAAACATGCACCATGGCACCAGAATGTTCAAATATTGGTCAAAATTTGTGTGTCAGTAAATTAACAACACGCATAGTACAATCAAACACTAAGTACTAATGCAACCAATACCATATAATTTCCTTACATATTTATCACATTGTAAAAGAAAGAATCCAATACCAAGATTTGGTTATTTCAGAGTCTATGATATCAGTAGTTTCTCCATAGCTATATTCATTTAGTTCATCAATATGATCTCATAATTATAACATACTTTGCAGCAAAAGTAAGCATCACTTAAGTCTATTTGACACATTCAATGACACTACCAACACCCATCATCCTCCACAAAACGTTATCAAATTCATGTATATTTAGCCACTTCATTTAGCTACAAAAGATAAAAATAAAATAATAATCACAACCAAAAGTAGTTTCTCTATTGCACAAAAAAAAGGACATGCAATGGCACAATGGTTGCAATAATATTTGATACGTGCATGGTTTATGTAAAAAAAAAATTAGAAACAACAATGACCCATTAACCTTAATACATACCTCCACAAAATCCTAATCAAACCATAGCTCCTTCCTTCTTTCACCACGATTTCCTTCACAAAACCCTAATCTGGAGTTTCATGCTCAAAAAACTAATTAAACAGGGGCAGGCTATAGGGGACAAAGGGTTATGAGCAAACTCTAGAATTAATTACACACATTCATTGCAATTGAAGGGTGCCAAAAAACTAATTACAGGGTGGTGAATAACTAATAAGTATATTGGCTTCTCAATTAGTGGGTGTGATTGTTGTTAAATTTTGAACCTTTTGCATTCAAAATGATTAATGAGTAATTATTGCATAAAAATGTGAAGCTTTATTCCATCGGTCCTTCCTATATCCCAACCTAAGCAATTAAATGGGCAATTAAAGATAAACCTTTTCATCCACAAAGGATATAAGAGTAACTACATTAAATACGAGGCTTTATAAACTTTTATTAGTGTCTTAACTTCAACTTTCACTATTGTTACCTTTTACTAATTATGAAAGTTTAGTCAACGGTAGCCAACTGTTGATTGATAAACCCTTTTTTTAGAAATATATAGCAACATTTTGGTTGGTATTCTAGTCCTAAAGGCTATGTTATGAAATCCCTAATTTTTACTTTCCAAAATATTTTTATTAAACTTTCACAAACATAATAGTTATTTTCAAACTTATGTTCATTGTTGTTTTAAACAGTTTTTATATGATAATTTTGTCAACTTTGTTCTATTGTTTCATGAATCTCAATATTGGTAACATGGTCACTAATGTTTCTTTAAGAACTCTTTTTTGCTGTGAAGTCATAATGACCACAAACAGAAACTAAATATAATCATCATTTTGTTATTATGATTCTTTTACTAACAATGGCTAGGGTTTAATGACTAAATGCTTCCTGTTTGTCTGATATATCGTGTGCATTCACAAAGGGAAGGACACTCAAGGAATAAAACAAAAAACCATTTATGTCTAATAAACGTGAGCCATTAAGTTAGTTAAAGCTTTTCATACATATTGTATTATCCATCTATTTTACAAATTTCCAACACTACCAAAAGTGTTTGTACAAATTTCCAACACTACTAAAAGTGTTCTTAGCTTAGTCCGAAATTTACACTATCATCTTTTTCCTTTGCCCAAATCGCGTCAACATTTCCTTATTACATGCTTCGAACCTAGAGAAATAATGTATAAAGGGTATGATAAGCGGAGAAAATGAAGGTTGTTATTCATTGGTATGTATGTATGTTATCTAATATAAGCACAAGAATGCACTATATATAGGCTAACAAAGTTAATAGAAACATAATGACACATGGGAGTTAAGAATGTGGATAGTCACCATAATAATAATCTATAATAATAACATATGTAAACCATAACCTTTTTGTCTTCTAAAGGATTGAAGAGTAATCTTATAAATTGCGAAGCTTCGTCAACTTGTACCAAACGCTTTAAAAACGTATCGAGATGGCGGCAAATTACTTTTCTTGCCCAATTATGAAATGTATTTTTTACCCTTGCCATGCAATTATGAAATTACTTTTTTTTGCCCATCACTCCTCCTTTATATATAATATAGATTATTATATTATAAATTTTATTTATCTGCATACTGGTCCATGAACTTAAGAGATGGAAATAGTTTTTGGTTAAAGTTTAAGTTTGGGTAATTCTTGTGTATTTTCCAAAGTTTTATGATATAATAACTATAATAAATAATAATAATAATATAATAATTATAATAAACAATATAATAATAAAGAGAAAGATAAATAATTTTTTATATTGATTTAAATTTCCCAAAAATGAAAACGGGTTGGATAATATGGTATTTGTTTATTATCGAAAAATCCGAGTTGTTACATCCTTTATGTTAACACCAAATTTCATTGGTTGTCATTTATCTTCAAAATTGACGTAATTTGTACTTTACGCTTAAAAATGTTACAGTGGTTGTCTTTTGGCTACCTAGTTAGTTTTTCTCGTTAAGTTAGTTCTTTTGTCTTGTACATGAAGACAAATTGGTCATTTAACTATTTTACTTAAAAACACATTTTAATAAATAAACAAAAAACAGTTTAAAAACCTTAATATATATAAATCTATCTCTTCTAATAAAAGCCTAACACTTTTGCCACTTGTCAACACCATAGCCCTCCTCACCTTTTTTCAACCAATTTTCATATATGGTCCTTATATTTTAAGTCATTTCAATATATGATATTAAAATTATAGGTTTATTCCAACTAAATCGTTACTACATATAATAAGTATTCTTCATATGGATTGACAAGAGACGGTTAGTCATTAGTGTTTATTATGTATTAAAAATAATAAACAATAAACATTCGATTCATAATATGTGGAATGAGAACAATCAACTTGGACTAAATCCTCATAACGTCAGCGGCTAAGACTTAGCCATTAATACCTAAAAATACATATGATTTTAAAACTAAAAGTTTTCAGGTTGACCCGAAACCTAGAATTCGGACCCAAGAACCAACCCGAATTACTTCGGTTCAGGTTCTGGTTAGTATTTTCTTGGGTTCGAGTTTCTCGGGTCGGATTAGTTTGGGTTCAGGTATGGGTTTCTTGGGTTGGGTTTCATGTTACGGGTAAAAGTGACAGCCCTACTTTCAACGATTATATATAAGAATCGCTACATTCACCTTATGCAACTTTAAATCTTATAATATTCTTCTAACTCAGAATAATCACTATTATTTAAACATGGTTTTAATGTTAGTATGTATTTTTCATTTTCCTGACAATTACATTCATATGAAACAAACAAATCATTTAGTTATATTTAAATTTTTGGTTTTTATTTTGCTTGATTATACAATTTTTAATTGTAAAATATAAAGTTAATTAAAACATTTGTCATACACAGAATATTGATAACAACAAATTTATCATGATCAATCAATTTCAAATCGCAAAGATTCTAAGGATGATTATATCATCAAAGTTCAGGTATATGGTTTTTGAGATAATCATGTTTTTTTTATAAACATGAGCAGATATTATCAAATGACAAGATATTTTATGTGTATGAATATTTTTGTATTAGTATCATTTATCTAGAGTTGGTATGTACTTGGATAATCTTTTTTTGTCACACGGACAATTATATATGGCTATATCAAGAGTTATAAGCAGGCCTATATGTTATTTTATTAATAGTTACAAGCAGACATGGACTAAAGATTTTGATTTTTGATAAAAAATGTATACTTACTAATACAATCACAAATGTAGTGTAAAAGGAAGTTTTTACCTATTTGTAACATATTTGTGTAATCTTAGTTATGTAATTTATATAATTTCAATTTAATTGTAATTGTATTAACAATATATAATCAATTTCTTGAATGTATTTCACTTAATGATCAAAGTTTAAAATTTTCAACAATTACTCGTGTAATACACGGGCCTCAAACTAGTATATAC
This sequence comes from Bidens hawaiensis, assembly GCF_021521415.1. Classification (NCBI taxonomy): domain Eukaryota; kingdom Viridiplantae; phylum Streptophyta; class Magnoliopsida; order Asterales; family Asteraceae; genus Bidens; species Bidens hawaiensis. The sequence continues at coordinate 10,258 of NW_027494729.1, forward strand.
ATAAGTAGACACAAAAATTAAATACCCTCTCTTAGGGGTGTTCAAAAAATCCAAAATCCGAATAAAACCGAAACCGAAACCTAAATAAACTTATCCGAATTCTTATTCGGATATTCGGATCGGATCAATCCGAATATCTGAATAACTAATTTGGATTCGGATCGGATTCGGATATGAAAATTTAAAAAATTTGGATTGTTCGGATTATTCGGATATCCGTTTAATCCGAATAAAAAACATGTTTTTAGTGGTATTTTCTGGTTTGGTATATTTATTAAACTATTATTTATTATTTGAAGTTTGAACTTTAAATTTATGTTAAGAGTAACTCGTAATTTTCGGTTTGTATGTTTATTGTCATTCTAAATTATTAAATGTTAGGAACAAAAAATTAGGAAAATTTTTTAGGTTCATTTCGGATTATTCGGATAATTTCGGATTATTCGGATATTATTCGAATTCGATCCGAATTGAATTCAGGTAGATTCGGATCGGATAGGAATATTCCTAATTCGGATCGGATTTCGGATAGGGTCCAAAAATTTTCAAATCCGAATAACCCGAACCGAATAAACCGAATAATCCGTTATCTGATCTGATGAACACCCCTACCGTCTCTCTCTCTCCCACCACCATCAACCGATCACCACCATCTCCGGCAACCACCCTTTGACCACCACTAGCATCACTGTCGCGCACGCCTATCACCAACACACGTATATACAGATGTATATCCAGTTTGTGGGTGTGACGGGGAATTCCTCGTAATCTGTTTGATATTACCTGTCGGTCAAAGTTTAAAATAAAATCCACTCTCTCTTTATACGAAACCAAACCCCACCATTGTCATTCTTTGATTAATCTTCTTCGGCGACCTAGAATTGCACCACCGTCACAATACACCAGTTTCATAGGTGGCCACCATTCAACATATGATGCTGCTCTGTTTCACAATCTCTATCGCCATCCAAAACCCTAGAAACCATCCTCAATTCGCTTCAATATTAAAACTGGACGGTAACCATTATTGTTCAACGCAATAGGGCCTTTGTCAGAATGCAAAAACGATTAGATTTGGTGTTTTACTTACCTCAAATCGGTGTCTAATTGATACCGGTGGAGCTTCGCCGGAGTTCGTGCAGCGATAGAGACATAAATATGATACTAATGGAGAAACTAACCGGGCTGTAATCGTTTATGTCCTCGTTGATTGGTGTTTCAGCTGGGGATTGTCACACAATCGTGTTTCAGGCGGAGTGTGAGCGTGGTGGTGGTGATAGTCGGTGATAGTGGTGGCTGGAAATTATGGTGTTACACTCTGTTCCAGAGTTTCATTTAAAGAGGGAAAAGAAAAGAAAGGAAAATAGGAGAGAAAGGAAAGGAAAATATGTGATTTTGTCTCGTTCCCGAGTTTAATGAAAGGAAAGGAAAGTCTACATTTTATGTGTTCCCTAGTTAGGAGGAAAAGAAAGGAAACTTACAATTTTACCATTATATCCTTAGGTTACTTCCTAGTGTCCATTACTCGTTTCTCTAAACCATACAATTAACGATCTGAACTCGAAATATAGCTCAAAAACATCCGAGCTCTTGTTTACATATATATGAATTTGCTAATCAGGGAGGTTCAAAAACAAAATTCCCAAATAAAAAGGAGCAATTTCAATTGCAGTACCAAACATGAACCAGTTTAAGGATTCATGAAAATCATAATCAAATCCACCATAACTTCAACTACATAATCAACATCAAAACATGTATTATGCCTAATTAAGAATTAAATCAAGAAATTTGACAAAATCCTCTGGTCAACATGTGTAAGTTCATAAAGTTTACATGCCCAGTTTACTAATCTGCAATCAACAACTTACAAACAGTTGAAAACAAAATCAAATAATTGATTCGATCGTGATCGTGTACGCTTGAAGCCTTAAACAAACGAATAATTAACATAACAAAATGAAGAACTACCTTACCTCAGGTCGTCGGAGGATAGAATTTCACGAAGAATATACTCATTTGGAGATGATAAATGGCGATTGAGTCAGAGGGAAGGTATTTCGTGTACTCATCCCGTCGATCATCTCCTCTCCTCTTCTTCCTTTTCTATGGAGTACTCTGATGATAAGGATGAACGACTGGTTGGAGAAGATTAGAATTATTTGACCTAAATAAGATCAGGGTAATATTGTAATTATAACCATTTTCTTCTCCTTTCTCTCTTATTCTCTCCAATTTGGAAAGAAAGTAAAAGGCATCAATTTTATCCCTTTTTCCTTTCCTTTCAATTCCTTTCTTTCCATTATAAAACTCTGGAACATCCCTTTCCCCTTAAATTCTCCCACTTTCATTTCCTTTCTCTCCAAAAATCAACTCAGGAACACAGCGTTAAAGATGTGAGACGGCTGGGGCGTTAAACTTAAAAGGGTTTTGGGTTGGACAATAAAAAATGTATACATAATATATTTATATAAATATCATAAACTAATTTAGTTTAAAAGGAAAAGGTATTCTGTTTAAATCTTTTAATTAAATTTAGTTTTATTTCTTAAAATGTTTTTTTAAGTAAACTGGTTAAATGACCAATTTGCTCTCATGTACAAGACAAAAGAATTGACTTAACGAGAAAAACTAACTGGGTTAGTGCCAAATGACAAACACTGTAATATTTTGAAACGTAAAATACAAATTTCGTTAATTTTAAAAATAAAAGACAATCAATGAAATTTGATGTAAACATAATGACAAAATATTTGTAATTCTGTCTAAAGAATATACTTCTTGATGGAATTGCAATTTCACTTGACTTTCTATAATAAAAACCTTTTATAGCAGCTCTTGTATTAAAGTGTGCACTTTCTATTAAAAATCATTTTATAGTAGCTCTTGTAGTAAAGTGTGCATTACTGCATTACATACATTGTGTGTTGAGTGTTGACCGGCGCCTAAGAAGTTAAAATTATAAATAAGTGAGTTTATCACTTCCTTGACTATAGCCACTAATATTCATGGTCCAAGACAATAGACTAGTAAGACTAGCTAATGACCTTGTCTGTTATGTTTACCAAGTTAGTTCATTAGTTGGGACAATATTCAAAATTCAAAACAATTGATAAAACCCAGTTAATGTGTTATTTTTTACAACATTAACGTTAGTTTTTAATATTTTTGTAATTTATCTAAAATTCATATTAAAGTAGATAAATATGGGATAGGATAAGATATCGATAACAAAGGACTTGTAGTTTAGAATCTCAATGGTATCAAGATGCTTGTTAAAATAAAGTCTCATCTAAATTGTGAGAGTTTAAGTTCCATAGTAAGTAAAAATCGATGTTATAATCTATTATTCTAAAAAAAATAGTAGGATAAATTTTTATGTAACTTTTTTTATTCTCTTAAAAAGAACATCAATTTGACATGAACGATAATCTCTATTGAGTTATTTTTCATTCTTATCGTTTTCAAATTTAGTACTAATAAATGTTGGAAGGTTTGTTTGATTAATGCTCATTAAACCAGTAACTAAAAGAAATATTTGTATTGCTTTGAACACATGTTTTTTCTAATTAATGATAAACTTACACAACCATAAATATAAACTATTGCCATAAAAGACTTAAAACCCTCAAAATTGAGAAAAACATCTTATTTAACACCTTTATACTTGCCGTTTAATACTTTAATAATAATTACATGTTAGAACTAAACAATCACATATTATACTTGCAACTTTTATAAGAAGGTTATCAAATTCAATGATATGTTGGAGCTAAACAATTAAAAATGCTGACTTTTGATTCGACAATAATAACTATTACAATTATTGATATGTCAGTGAAGTCTTTATTCAGATATGATTTTTTTTTAATTACTTTCTTCATCAACATATAACTGAAGGATCTATCGTCAATGAAGATAATTGAATAATAATAAAAAGAATACTTATACATCTGCTATAATTAATTGGTTTCTACACCTAAAAATAAAAGTAATCTAAGTATTCGGTTTTAAGTTATAAAGCGAATCATCAAAACCAAGCATTATTCATTTTATTGGTTAACAAAAAGAAAACCCGAGTTTGGACGGGAGTTGGAGTCACCTTCTTACCTTGATCCAGATTCAAATACAAAATCAAGGCATGGAGGATTTGATGCAAAAGGCAACAGAAGCTTATTTTCCTAAAGACGTAAATCAACACACTCCAAACGCATTCTCAAATCGCACTTAATATTCTCGATTCAATTCCTCCTGGTACAAACCCTAGCTCTTTTGACTGCGTCCTGTTTTGCTATATGATTGATTGATTGATTCTTTTAGTAGAAGGTGAAATTCGTACTAACTGATTACTTTAGCTTTAGGTTACAGTAGGTTAATTAGGGATTAGGTTAACTGTTCATTTGCGATTAGACTAAGTTAATTAGGAGTTAGGTTAAGTGTAGGGGTGCAAATGAGCCAAGCCAAGCCCGAGCTCGGCTCGTTATGCTTACACTAAGCTCAAGCTCAGCTCGTTTCAATCTCTATATGTAAAGCTCGAGCTCAGCTCAGATCGTTTACTATTTATTAATTCATTTTTATATATTTATAGTTACTAGGTTAGTTACCCGTGTAACACACGGGTTAAAATAAGTAATTTTTTGTTAAATAATAACATAATGTGAAATACTAAAAAAATGTATCACATATATAAAGATATATTATACGGTAAAAAAATTACACATTGCGCAATTTGGAAATAAAAAGTTGTTAGAAAATTTATAAATCATAAATTATTTCTTTGTTACTATTTTCTATATCAAAGCTTAGTTGTAAATGACTACTTTTTAAACCAAGTCGTGGATCAAAACTCATTCTAATCTTAAACTATTTTGACATAAACATTGTTTGATACTTTAACCGGTTAAAGAAACCCACCCGTTTCGTATTGGTTACGTATAAAAATCTAATATTAATAACTAATACAATATATTTTATATTAAACAAATTAACATATTTATGATGGTATTAATTCTTTTAAATTAGGATGGAATTATTAAAAATTGAAAATAAAATATTAAAAAGAGAAGTGTATTTAATATGAGAGAGAGGAGGGAAAATTTTGTAAGGATCAATATAGTGATGACATGTGGCATTTAGAAAACTTTATTTATTAAATAGTATAGACTTTTATATATTTTTTTCAATTATAATTTTATTTTTTTATATATATAACATAACATATATTATTAACAATTATAAAATTGATAGGCTCGTTTAGGCTCACAAGCTAGCTCGAGCTCGAAAGTGAAGCTTGGGCTCGTTTATGAAACAAGCTTACTTTAAGGCACAGGCTCAGGCTCGGGCACGTTTAGGTGCGGCTCGATCAAGCTTTTTCACGAGCTGATCTCGAATTGCTCGCGAACGGGTCGGCTCATTTACACAACGAATTAAGTGTTAATTTGCGATTAGAATAAGTTAATCTGTAAAATTTTAACTGAATGCATTTATTTGCTATGATTATGATGAGCAGAAGAGAGAAAACTGGCTACACAACGAGCAACATATGAATATTTGAGAGGAAAGATATTAGATGTCTTTGAAGAGTATTCAAAGAAAGCAGAAGATCATCTTTCTAAAGCTGTAAGTGAAAACTAAAAACTGAAAACATCTTGATCTAAGTTTTTCATATTGAGTCGGTTATCTGCCTTTTCAGGTCAAGTTGAATCCGTCACTTGCAGACGCGTGGCTATGTTTAGGAAACTGTATATGGAAAAAGGGAGATTTGCCTGCAACAAGGAACTGCTTTACGCTTGCTCTAAGCAAGGTTGCTTGTGTGATAAGTTTTTACAATCTTAATAATGTTAACTGAGTGCGATTTGAATCTTTTGTTATTGTTTTTAATTGGTCAAAATACAGGGTCCAAACAAAAGGATATTAAGTCAGTTATCAATGCTTGAAAGACGAATGGCTCAAGGTAAGCAACATTGATTGTTTGTTGTGGTTTTTTAACTTGTTATTTAATCATGTTTTATTGTCATCAAGTTGTTTCTTTACAGTTTGTTGTTGATTTTTAGGTGCTGAAAATCAGGAAGAAATTGTTGCTGAAAGCATCAAACACGCGAAAGAAGCTATTGCTCTAGATGTCAAGGATGGAAATTCATGGTGTAAGATATATTTTGTGATTTGTGTCTCAATATTAAACATGCAATTAACCATCACTAAACGTTTCTTATATGATTGAGACAGCCTTGTATTTTAATAGACAACCTCGGGAATGCTTGTCTCACATGTTTCTTTGTCACGGGTGCATGGGATCACAACAAATTACAACAGTCTTTGAAAGCATACCAAAACGCCGTATGTTTGTAATCTAATTATTTAACAACTCCCCTCCTCATTCTTTCTTTAAAAAGGTTAAAATTGATCTAATCGTTTTCTTTCATGATGTAATAGGAGAAAGATGAGAGCATGAAAATGAACCCGGATTTATATTTCAACTGTGCTACTGTAAGTTTCTCTCTCTAGATGATCCTGTGCAAGCTTAAGTCAAGTTTTTTAATACGATTTCTTGCTCTTTTACATTTAGGGGTGTAAACGAGCCAAGCTCGACTAGGCTCATTTTTCTAAAGCTCAAGCTTGCCTTGTGAGGCGTTTTTTCAAGCTCGGTCTCGGCTCATTTTTTTATTTACTAATTAATTTATATGCATTTGTAATTATTAATTTTAATTATTTTTAGAAAACCCTTAAAAGAGCTCACACACATACACAAGGCTTGTTAAGCTTTTATGAGCGTCCACGATCTTTCCATTTAGGGCTCTAGCTCGGGCTCGATAAGCCTCGGTTCGTTTCGAGCTTTTTATCGATCTGATCTCGAGTAGCTCGGCTTGTTTGCTGATTGGATATGTGTTTGTTGACTTGATATGGTTTTTATCACTAATTCAGGTAAATACATATTTAGAGAATTATGGAAGGGCTCTTAGTGGATTTGAAGCAGCTGCATTGATAGACGGTCTGTTGAAGTTAAAAAGATGATTAATCATTTTGATAAGTTAGACGGTCTGTTGAAGGTGAGTTTCAGTTTCTTGATATTCTTAGTAATCTTTTTTATGTATATAATTGTCTTATGAGATTGAAATTTAACATGTTTTAGCTCATTTGCATGCACCAATTAGCCGGTGTCCCGATGATTGAGTGCTATGTGCCTTATGTCCAAGGCTTGATGCAAAACTACTATCGAGCCGGGGGTCTCACCGGAAGCAGCCTCTCTATCCCTATGGGGTAGAGTTAAGACTGTCTACATCTTACCCTCCTCAGACCCTACCATAGCTTTGTTATTGGTGGGATATACTGAGTACGATGATGATTAGCTCATTTGCATGAATTTAGGCTTGTAAACAAACCGAACACAAGCGGAGCATGTTCGTGTTCGTTCGTTTAACTTTAAACGAACAAACGATCGAACACGAACCATGAAACAAACAGGGTTGTCTTGTTCGTGTCCGCTTATGTTTGTTTGTTAACAGTATAAACGAATGGTTCATGAACGTAAACAAACGTACTTAAATGAACATAACTTAGAACAGAGAATCCAGGGCCTAGCCCTCTCTCACTGCATATGCAGGAGCCATGGAAATACCATGTTAAATATATTCTCCACACCATTAGCCTAGAAGCGTATTCCTATTATATATAGACTATGGTAACCGACTCAACAACTTAGCCACTTGTATTAATTTCCTTTTGACCCCCTTAAGAATACCTATAGATCACTTTCATAGCTCATTCCCATCATGAACACACATAAACGAACATAAATGTACAAACGTTCACGGACATATATAAAATACAAAATCTTTTGTTCATGTTTGTTCGTTTATTAAATAAACAAACATAAGTGTTTCGTTTGCAAAGACTGTGATTATTGATATCAAGTACTTGTGATCCAGGGGCAAATTAAGGCTAAACGACTTGCTTCACTGGCATCATCTCTTACTGAAGTTCAATGTAAGCTACCTAACTTTATATCATGTTTTGTACACATTATCTCTTATCTTATTATCTGCTGATTTCTATTTAAATTGTAATGTTCTTTTTGGTTTCAAGTGAAGCCATCTTACAAAAGGGCCACCATTGATAACCTGTTAGATGGTCTCAACAAGGCAATTGCAGTGGTGGGAAAAGTTCTTTTTTTCATTAAGCATGAGAATATTACTCCTCTGTACGTAATTTTCAGCCCGTTTGATTTGTTTAATTTAGAAAAAACCCAAATTGACTTGTTTATATACTTCGTGTATTTGAGTTATTGCAGGTATTATCTGGTGTGTGATTCAAACCAAACCTGTTTTGTCCTTACAGTATACGGGATGAGCAATGAAGCTGTAAGTTTTTAAAAATCCTGTTTATGCAACCTTATGGCAAGTTTTGTAAAACTGAATGTATTTATTAAAACACATATGTAGAACTAAGAAAATTTGTTTTGTGTTGTAATACTTTGGTATATCAATTTTTCCTTTTTTTGCAACTGAGGTTAAATCTTCTTTTTTCTATTTCCATTTTATATGCAATGTAGTTTTTCTCTAATATTTTGTCATATTTAATATCTAGCATAAATCCAAACATACACAGTTTTTTTGTTTACAAGTGGATGTAATAAGTTTTGTTAAAAATTTAGTTGTATCAAACATTAAGTATTTTTTGGAGGTAAAAAAGACCAAAGTAGATATTTTGTTCGATACAGGTCAGTTTTCAATAAAATTTTATATCGAAAGTGTAGACAAAATAATTTAACAAGTGTATATTTTGATTTATATTAGATATTAAATGTTACACATTACTAAAGAAGAACTACTTCAAATATATAAATGAAATTAAACAAGTAAAAAAATGAATTCGTGAGGGAGTTGCAACCTGTTGCTGCTTACTATAGTATAGAACCACAACACAAAAAAGTTTAATTTTTTTTTTCAATAATACATTAATTTTTACTAAAATAATTTCATCCTTTGGAGAATTTCTGTCTTTTAAACAATTAAATTTCTGATTATTTTCATTTATGTTTTGGTGGTTCTTTAATTTTTCAATCTCTTTTTTGTACAGATTAAAGAAGGTGACCAAGTTACACTGTTGGATTCATGTTTCCGTAACAACAATTTCTCTTGGAACGAGAAGGTTTGTTATTTCTGCAAATATATAATAACATATTCGGCACTCGCTTAACCATATATTCTTTTTTATTTTGTTGCAGCATTATGAGTTGAGATCGATTCGTGTGGATTTTTTGGAGCAAGTACTAGTGAATGGAAAACCCATCCCTCCTTGCCATTCTGTTCGATCATCAATCTATGCACAGCATAAACCGTGAAGATGAATCTTGAAAAATGAAATACATATGAAAATGAAAATATGTTAAATTTAAGACTGCAGTGTTTTAATGTTTATTTTTTTTGGGTTGGAAAAAGATTGGATATTGTTTGGTGATCTTTGTGTACAAACATTTTTTGTCCTTGTAATTTTTTCAAATGCAATTTCAAGGAATCACTTGTTGCAATGTTTTATGGCTTGAAAAGTCTACATGAAAAGGTTCAGTCTTTTTTTTAGTATAATCTATTATTATTATTATTATTATTATTATTTTGTAACTCAGATAATGATCTAAAGTATAAATTTGATATAGCCTAGTTTTTGATCAAATTTAGATCAAGGATATAAAGGCAAGAATACGGAATTTATAGAAAACAAAGTTAATATAACAAGTTGGGGATAGTTTCATGTTACCAAAGTAAAAAAAGAAATATAAAATATATACGGTCAAATATTTAATATTTCTAAATTTACCTTTCCCTGGTTTGTTGTCTAATTTCACAACAAAAATGAATAAGTAAGTAAGTAGTAATAGTAATAGTAATAGTAATAGTAATAGTAATAGTAATAGTAATAGTAATAATAATAATAAAAATTTGAATTGAGTTTGGTCCAAAAGTAGGTATAAATTGCATATTGAGTCCCTGTAGAAAGAAAGGAAAGAAAGAAACTATCTTGCCTCTCTACCAACCTAAAATAAAAAGAGAGGGTTAGGTTGGTGGGAGTGGAGGGGGGTTGGTAGAACAGAACAGAAGAGAAGAGAAGAGAAGAGAAGAGAACTAACTCCTCCCCCCCTATATATATATATATATATATATATATATATATTCACTCAATTCAATTTCAGCATTATTATTGGGTACCCGTAGATCTATCCATCCATCCATCAAATTGAAGCTCAAATCAGGTTACTTACTTTTCACCAACATCATCTCTGTCTGTCTGTCTGCCTAATTCTCAATTTCATTCCAATTGAATACTCCAATTTGTGTATTGGATTACATTTATTTATCTATCAACTGCTTTATGTTTTTTTTTTCTTCTTCTTTATAACGATGCATGTGTTTGTTGTGTGTGGAATAATATTATTAGATTAGTTGATATGATATGAACCGGAAGTATGTATGTATGTATGTATACCTAATGTGCTGATTAACTTTAGCCCTAAATATCTTAGTTACCAAATCTTATCATTTCTTTTCACTTGGGTAGGATACCAATAACAGGTTTACTTCAATTTCAAATTCAAACTTGGGTTAATGACATAAATACATGAAATTCAAGGTATACAACGATAGAAGAAGATACATGAAATGTATATACATAACATGAAGGTATATATACAAAAACTGGTGGTAGGTATAAAACATGAAATGGAGGTATACAAATCTATAAATATATGCAAATATGAATGGTTCGCTTAGCTGAGGGTTCAAAAAATAAACAACAACCGTTTTTTCGCCTAATTTCATTCAACCGATGGTACACAAAATAACAAATAACATTTTTTCGGTTAGTTGCGGTTCGGTTTCATCAGTTCTCTGTTCAGTTCGGTTATTGCTCACCTTTTTTTCTTGATATATGACATAATTTTTTGTGTATCAGTTTGTTGGCAACAGAATGATTGTTTACTTAATATTGGTTTTGCAGGCAAATTCTTTATATATTTAAAGAAATCTTGATTTGTTGGATTCAAGGCACATAAATAATGGAGGCCAAATTGTTACATAGCGTACACTTGACAACAGTAACCAGTTCCGAAAGCATGTTATCAACACCAAATAATTTCATGGGATTATGTACAAGGTTTGAGAAAAACAAAAGGGTTAATATGCTTAAATGCAATGTTGTGCAAACTGTAAAACCAGTGATTGGACATAGAGCAGAAAGGTTAAAGGTTTCGTGTACTTCTCAGAACTTTCCAGGTACTTCATCGTAGTCAACCATAAGTCAATGTTTGAGGGTAATGTGGGGAATTTCATAGTCAAAGAGAGAAATGTGAGAGGCAGTATTTAGGGCCATAGGATGTGGTTGATCCACAGTGTCTTGAGCATATTGAAGTTTTGATGTATAATTGCAAAGAACTTGAAGATATCCCATTAGGCATATAATTTGTATCTATGTGAAGTTTTGATGTGGTTGATCCATAGTGTCTTGGGCATATTGATGTGTTGTAGATTATCAAACACGATGTCTAAACGTCTAATTCATGAATCTATCTATTAAACATGTGTAGACACATGGGATCAAAGGCCTTGCATTTAGATCAGTGTATGCATGCATGTAAATTGTGCTCTTCATGACTGAGATAGTTAACACTATTTTTTTTTTTAATTTGGTTTCTTCTTGTAGCTTCAATACTTGAATCAGAAACAATTACCACAGAGGAAGATCTGGTATTAAAGGTATTTATTTTCCACAATGTTTCTTATATTGAATGTATAAAGTGAAACTTAAGGCCGATGCCTTTCAAAACCTTTTCTGATTCGCTGAATCAGTCGAGTTGGGTAACAAGTAGGCCGGTAAGTGAACCGAACATTCAGTGAATTGTTCAGCGGGAAGTTCGTTTATTTAATAAAAGAACGAACATGAACAAAACTTTTTGTTCATTTAGTTAAACGGAAAGAGCATGAACACAAATCTCGTTCTTTCATTTATGTCCGTAACGTTCTTTTATTTTAGCTCGTTAATGTTCATTCTTTTGCGGTTTCTTATCTTCGTTAGTGTACGTTTGTTTAAGTTTGTTCGTTTATTTATCCATTTAAACTATTAGGCTCAGTACACTTTAGTCTAGTTTTACCTAAATTTTTTAGACCCAATGGATTGATATTCACGTTTACTTTTAACTGGTGTTTGCTCAGCAATGTTTGTTTATATTTGTTAATCTATGTTCAGTTATATTCGTTCGTTTATGATAGTTTATGTTTGTGAACAATTCATTAATACTATTAATGAACGAACAACAACAAACATGAACACGTTCATTTTCTTAATGAACGACACAAACAAGAAACAGCTGTTTGTTTAAATGTAGATGTTCGATCGTTAGTTTACGTGTATGTTCGTTTATTTTCATTTAAACTATTAAACTCAGCACAGTTTAGTCTAGTTTTACTAGATTTTTAGACTCAATTGATTGATATTCACGATTAATTTTTATTTAGTGTTTGCTCAGTAATGTTTGTTTAAGTTCGTTCATCTATGTTCAGTTATATTAGTTCATTTATGATTGTTTATGTTTGTGAACAGTTCATTTATACTATTAATGAATGAACGAATAGCAACAAATATGAGCACGTTCATTTTCTTAATGAACGAACACGAACAAGAAAGCTCTGTTTGTTTAACTGTTCGTGTTTGTTTGGTTAAAGCTAAACAATCAAAAAGAACATGCTCTGGTCATGTTCGTTCGGTTCGTTTACAGGCCTAGTAACACATAATTCTCATTAATACTTTGGTACAGGGTGAAATGGGCTAGGTCGGTTGACACAAAACACTTTTTTCCAATGTTCTGTAAATAAATCATGTTATGTATGATCACAAAAAGAATACCATTATCAAAATAATAATAATTCATGATTGCTAACTTAACTTTTTCTTTATATTATCTTATAACTATAAAGCTTAAACATGAGGGGTGGCAATCCCCATTTACAGAAAATTAGTTTTATTATTGTTACTATAATAATAATAATAATAATAATAATAATAATAATAATTATTATTATTATTATTATTATTATAGTAACAATAATATTACTAATTTTCTGTAAATGGGTCATGATTGCCACCCCTCATGTTTAAGCTTTATAGTTATAAGATAATATAAAGAAAAAGTTAAGTTTGCAATCATGAAGTTGCAAGTCACATTGCATCTATGATTCTATGGTAAATTCGTTGCATGCTTTGTGGATATTTTAAGTTAGTTTTCCAAATTGAAGAAAGTTATAACACAAACTTGATTAAGCTTTCTTAATTAATTTACCGAGGTGATATTTATTTGCAGAAAAAGTCTGAGGAGATTGAGCCGTGTTTGAGTGGAAAGTGTATTTATCTTGTAGGTCAGTTTTAATGACATTTTCTGTCTTTAAATTATAAAAGTTCAGAATATTATCAGATATATAATCTTCTGTATAATATATTTGGCATGCTAATTTATGTTTTAAATAAGCTGGACAAAGAGTTCAACCCAACTTGACCAGTTTCAACTTTATAGTTTTCAATTCTTTTGACCCGAGCCTGTTTTGACAAGTTATTCAACCTGCCTGACCTGCCCATTTGGTCAACTCGTGTAAAATGTAAACACTATTTTGTGCGTATGTGTAACTGTGTATTATTTGAAATTAATGTAGGAATGATGGGATCAGGGAAAACAACAATTGGCCAGATCTTGTCAGAGGTGCTCGGTTATTCTTTTTTTGACAGGTTTGTGACTCATTTCCTTCTTTATATCTTGCTTTGAAATTTTAAACTTAATTTCAATTCTTTCTTATTCAGAATTTCAGATAACCATTTAGTTTATTGTCCTCCATAATATTCATGTGTTAGATGCCTGCAGTGATAAATTAATAGAACAGTCTGTTGGAGGAATCGCAGTTGCTGACATATTTAAGTTGCGTGGTGAGGCCTTTTTCAGAGATAACGAGGTTAGTGACTATGACCTGTTTGACTGAATCATTTTTAATATAGATAAAAAAGAGGTGGTATTAGTTTTGAAAAGAAAATCATTGTGGTTTGGAAATCTTTTAGTTGACACGTTTGATTTCTTAGAGCTAAAACATTACCCAAATTGACCTTTCGTATATAAAAGGGTTGAAACTTTTTCCACCTAGAATTAAAACTATTCATTAATTTCAATTTGTGGCTCTGAATATTTTTATTAATATCAAGTTTCATTCTTTTTATAGACTGAGGTATTGCATAAGCTGTCATCAATGCGTCGGCTCGTTATTTCTACAGGTGGAGGTGCGGTTGTTCGGCCTATCAATTGGTATGGCAGTATGATCATTCCACCCTTCTCTTTCTCCATACTCTCCAAACTCTCATATCCTAATGCAAGTTTTAAGGAAGGGAATAAATGTCAAAATTTTAAAAAATGAGCATATATGATATTATGATTTTGAGTAGATTACATGGATGGTTCGAATTTTGGATTTTTTCCATAAATTTTAAAAGTTACGGATTTAGTCCCCACCCACTTAGTTTGCTTTCAGAAATGGTCCCTGGGTCTGGTAAGAATACTATTTTGCCCTTTTTAAAAGATACACTTTGACCCTTCACTATCTCACTCTTAAAAAGGGCAAAATAGTCATCTTCCTTAACCCCAGAGGGCAAGGACCATTTATGAAGGTGAACTAGATGGGTGGGAACTAAATCCGTAGCGTTAGGGACGAAATCCAAAACTTGGACCAAACCACAGGGACCATCTGTGTAATTTACTCATGATTTTTTTGTTGGTTAAGTATGATATTATACCAGGTTTTGAGGGATTGATGAGAAATTATTTGCTTTTTATGAGATTTATTTATGTTTAATATTAGCAAAATAATAGAACTGCTTTGTTCATTAGGAAATACATGCACAAGGGTGTAAGCGTCTTTATTGATGTGCCTTTGGATGCATTAGCACAAAGATTAACTGCTATAGGTACTGCATCTCGCCCGCTTTTGCATCATGCATCTGGTGATGCATACACACAAGTATGTTATATTATCTTTCATTCTAACATTTTAAAATAATTTTCAACTTTTTACAGTAATTATTATATTACATGAGTGTATCATTTTCTTGATATATATAGACATTGAAGAAACTATCTAAACTTTGGGAAGACAGGAGTGAAGCTTACACCAACGCTCACGTGAGAGTCTCGTTGGAACGTACGCATTTCTTTTTTTTTTCCTAATATTATAATCGTGTATAGTGAAAGGGCAAAGTTGTCAATTAACAGAACAAGGAACTTAAATTTGTGTCTAGGTATAGCAGCCAAGTTGGGACATGATGATGTTTGTTGTATTAATCCTACTCAAATCGCAATTGAGGTCGGTTTCTCTCTCTCTCACACACACACACACACACACACACACACACACAGACGCACGTTTTGTTGATGTTAACTTTACTACCCGTTTGGCAGGCACTCATTCAAATTGAGGACTATTTGAAGAAATGAACCCACCATTTTGGGTTCGGCTCGTGTTTGTTGTGCAATTAGCCTTTGATAAAACACTAGTCTTGTTATTGTTTAATAGTTTATTGTGTTTCATACAAGTTTTGGAGCACCTCATTTTGACTATACCGTTTGTTTTCTTATATACATCAATAAAATAAGGTTTCCGCATTCCTTTTTGTGTTTTCATGGTGGTTTTGGACCTTTTGGTACATCTCTGTAAAGCCTAAACGAGCTTCGAAGTCCAAGCAACAATAAAATGAGTTTTATTTTGGTTTGTTAATCTGTTATGTTTGATGCTGTTAAATTGAGCCCATACAAACCCATTAGAAAAATTACATAAAACCCAAATTAGCCATCATCACGTAACCATAAAGACCAAAAATGAGTGCTTGGGTTTATTTTGTCTCACACTTTATATGGGCTCCGCATGCTTCGAACACACTCATAAATCATACTAATCATGTGATAATGTAAGTAGTGTCAAAAACTATATAACTGAGTGTTCTAACTGATTTTGGGCACAAATTCAACATGACATGTAACATATATAGTGGTAGGTCAAACATTGGTGGTGACTTCAGTGTTTTAAGTGGTTTAACACAAGCTTATAGTGGTGTGTCAAACACAATAGTATATTCTTTGTAGATTTGATGCATTGTTGTAATATGTTTTCCCACACAAGTCTATAATGATGCGCCAAATTTCTTAGGTTTGAATCATTGTTGTAAATATTTATTGAACCCATGTGTAAATAATAGTAGTTTGCATTCTATTATACCATCCATCTATGATTGCATAATAACATTCAAAATCTTTAATCAACTCTCAAAACTGATAGAACACTATTTTAATTGTACGCGCCTGCGCAATAATAGCGACACCATCAATACATCTTTACATTACCGTCCGCTACAAACTCAAGAGTCATGATAACATATTTACTGATTAATGAGGCCACCAACTAAACTTTTTATAAAACAAACTACAAGACCACTGACTTGACAGTAACAATGAACTTCATTTGCTGCATATTATCACTTCACCTCTCAACTATGGTATACTTCATCATTTATAAATTACAAAAATGCACAATACACATAAAAAAAAAAAGAAAGATTAAACGCACCTTAAAACCTGCTTCAGTCTAGCCTCAATCAACCTAGCAGTAAACTCACCATCACTAACCTTAAGCATATCCCAAACTGGCACCCAAATCCCGTTATCAGCCAACAAGCGATGCCTCGGTTTAATCTTCCCCTCCAAACTATACGAAAAATACTGCGGAAACCTCTTCAAATCCCCCAAATCCCCCTTCATCTCATTCAAAAAGTAGGCAACTTTCGGTTTAAAATTATTCTCAATGCTAAACGTTAACAACCCGGGCGATCTCAACACCATGTTCACCACTTCCTCGTACTCAAACCCTAACCCCATCAAGTAATCCAGCTTAGGGATCAACGTATACCGCACATTCGAAACCAACAGCATCGTCGTCTGCGACGTGATTCTGTTCGGACCCACGAAGCCTAGTTTCGTCAAGAACCACAATGTGGGTTTCAATTGGGTTTGGGGATGTCGAAAAACTCAAGGCAGACGTCGGTTAGCAGGAAGTGGAAAACGGGGTAAAGGTCAGCGTGGGGATCCCAGGTGAGGAGCTGCGGGTACATGTCGAAGATACGGCCGAAGTCGGAGCGGTTGACGCCCATTGAGGAGAGGCAGTTTTCGACGGATTTGAGGGTTTGGAGAGAGGTTGATCGGAAGTTGGGGTTTTTTTGGAGGGCTTCGGTGGGGTTGACTTTAAGGGCTTTGAGGTATAATATCTTTTGCCGGAAAAGGATGCCGGAGTCTGTGGTGGCGGTGAAGACTTTGTTTTTAGGTTTAATGATGGGGGTTTGGGTTTGAAGTGGGGATTTGTTGGAGGTTGAAGTGTTGAAGGTTGAGGAATGAATCTGATTATCATTTGATGGTTTGTGGGCGTGAGGTGGGTGTGTTCTTGATGATATAGTTTCTAAGAAGAAGAAGAAGAAGAAGAAAGGATTGAGTAATTTGAAGTTAAAGGGCTTTATTTTTATTTATTTTTTTTAACTATTTTTAACTTCAATGTCAACAAAGTAATTGATAACAGATAAAACGAACCAAATACTTAAAATTTAAATCGAACGAAAACTGAAATTAGCTAAAATCGAATTGAACATTTTTTGATCGAACATCGAGCGATTTTCGAGCATTGTTTTACTTCTTTTTCAATTTAAAATTTTCAATAAGCAACAAGTTTGAAAGTTGTAAAAAATATATTTTGTAAACAAATTAGTAGTTTTTAAATAAACGTGTAATCTGTTGTAAATTTTTATAATAAATAAGTTTAAATGAGATATAATAAACATGTAAACAAATTTTTAATACCCTAAAAACTTGAAGCGAACAAATGAAACTACAAAATTGACGGAATAGAAAAAAAATTAAAAGGTTTAAAAAATTGTATACTTGTGTTTATGTGTTTTGTTTATATATTCATATATTTGTTTATATAATTATATGTAAAATAAATAAAAATATTCGAGCCGAACTGAGCAAAACGACTCGTTTACAATCGAGTGGAAAAGCGAGTGAGCATTTTTTAAGAAAGTGCGAGCAATTTGGACAACCCTAGTTGTAAGCAAACCCACCTACATATTAGTAAGCAAAGGTCTAGCCTAAAGTAGCCGAGCTCGAGCTTAAAAAAGCTCAGACTCAAATAAACGTGTTTACACACCTAGTCGCATCTCACAAGTGTCTTGTTGATGTGAAGTGAAAGTAAGATGATTGTGATCTAAAATAAAAAAGAGAAATAAACAAGAAATAAAGAAATTTATTAATGACCAATTCTAACCTCCAATTAATTACTTGTGTTTTACTTTTCAACTAGTAATATTTTATTTTATTTTGATGTGAATAAACCAAGCAAGCTGTAAGCAAAACCCTGGGTGGTAAAATCAATCAATCGGCGAGAGAGATGGGGAAAACAGAGAAAGAGAAAGAGAAAGAGCGGCTGAATGATCTCTTAATCCAACACCTCAACACCATCCATGAAACCTTTCAGGTAACTTCAATACAATACTTTTTTACTCATTAATAATATATATATATACTTGTTCCAATTTCAAATCTATTCTATTCAAAAACTAATTTCATTCAGGTTCTGGATCAAGCGCCACCGTCTTCGCTGCAAAAAGTAAGCTGGGATGAGGTCGTCAAATTGGGACAACAGCTCTACAAACAGGCCACCACTCGTATTATTATTATTATTTATTATTTATCTCCTAGGGTTTCACTTTTGCTTCTTCTTATTTGTCAATAACTCAACTACCTTCTTTTCAAGCTTCTGATTGTTGATAGATAGATTAATTATAACTTATTATTTGAATTTTGGGCTATGTTACTTGGTACCAGTTTAACTCGGAACATGCCTTATGCTGTTGAATTTCTTTTGAAACTATGCACAAATCAGTACGTTTATGAATGGCACTCACTTTATCTTGTTATGCAGTGGGAATGCTTTGGACCGGAGACGGGCCTGATGCCAAATCACTTGAGGAAAGCATGAATACCTTTTCCAATTTGCTTCAAGGCTTCCTTTTGCTTTCACATGGAACTTTGATCGGTGCAGGAGCTACACTCTCTTCTTACATCCATGCATCCGTTAAACAAGTTATCGATTGCAGCTTTATGTTGTTGAAAGAGTCTGTCGCTTCTTATGGTAAATTCCTTTTCACCCGTTTCCTTTTTAGCTTAACATGTTTGACCCGTCAAGGTCAAAACATAACCCTAACTCCTACCCATGTGTATTATCTAAACGGGTCAAAATTGGCACCTTTAAAATCACATATTATCATTGTTATAAACTATCAAAGCACGTGCGAAAGTTGTTTATGATACCAAAAAAAAAACTTTTATTTTTATTCAATTTCAATAGAATTCATATCAGAATGTTGAGAAAATAAATTAAATCTCATTGGAGTTGGCCCAGGTGACACGGCAGGAATTTTGTGCATGTGTATCTACAATCAACCTATTAAAACACGCCCGGAAGCCGTTTTACGATACCAAAAATTACTTTATCTTGAATACAAATGTGTTTTTAATAAAGTTTTGATAAAAAAAAATAAACATATGTGTATGTAGTATTTTGTAAAAAGTTTAAAGAAAAGATATTAGAGAAATTGAAACTATTATATAGTATAAAGGTGAAATTGAAACTAATAAAAAGTGGCAGATTGTGGTTACTCAAGTCTATTCATGGTTGGCAAATTGTTATATGTTACAGGAAACAACAGTAAAGGACACCAACTCTCGATTCCTCAGATCGTAGGGACCGTTTGGGAGGCGTGCTCGTCTCTTAAAAAGACTCCTGGGACAAATGTAACCGCCATAGGCCGGTCCATTACTCAAGTTGCGGTTTCCATAAATGACGTTCTTCGTGAAATGAAGGAGCTTAAGCCCGCTTCATCAGACGACCCATCTGACGAGGCTGCAAAGCCCAGTAATGAGACCCACGAGAGTGACAACTCATCAGAGGGAGATTTAGGTACTGACTTGTCACCCGAAGATATGAAAATCACTAAACTTGCCATTGAAGTCGTGTCAGGAACTCTTAAAACAATTAAAGAAACTATTCGGTCAATCACGGGGCTACTGAAGAACCCACAAACCGATAGTAGTCAAACGGTCAACTCTTTGGAGAAGTTGTTGGATATTTGGAAAAACATGGGATTGCAAGTGGATGAGATTGGAGCTTGCCTTTATCCTCCTCAAGAAGTTGGTGTGATTAGAAGTGCTAGTGAGAAAATGGTGAGCTTTGTTGGTGAATTAAAGGAACAAATGGAAATGATTAATGGGTGTTCAGTTGGTTTTGTTGAGGCATGTAATGGTTTAAAGGGCTATTTAAAGCAGCTTGAATTAGGACTAGGGGATGATGATGAGGATGAAGTTGAAGTTGTGAGTGAAATGAAGAATCTTGAGATATGCCATTAGTGTTTTTCAATGAAATTTAAGTGTATGGACAAACAAGATTTTGGGGATTAAATGATAATGTTTATGTAGTAGTAACTAATCACGTTTCTCTATTCCATTAAAGTCATTCGAAGGATTTTTTCCTCAAGTGGATCTACTTTTATTGGCTGTTCTAATTCTATGTAATTCTTTAGCATATGTTAAAAAAGTTCAAACATTAAGCAAGACAAGTTAAACATAACTAGGTTTCTACCCTGTACGTTGTGCTAGGGCTGTTTCAAAAAAATGAAAAAAATAAAAAAATACAAACTGTTTTAACTAAAAAAATGTCTTAAACAAGAAAACAAATAAAAATAATATCTAATAAAAGGACCAACCAAAAGCTGTCAAGTGAACCAAGCAAGTCACTAAGACACCAAGTTTCAATATTAGTCTTAAATAAATATGAATGTAAAATTACTATTGTTTGATTATTTTTTAGATACAACTTACGTCTAACAATTATGAAACTTGATTATTATCTCTTAGTGAATTTGTGCTTCACCATTAGCTCTTAATTTAAGTTAACTGGAGAAAAAACTATCACTAATTAGTAATAAAGATTCAAACAATAACTCTAAAAAGCTAAGCATTTATAGAAAAAATAAATAATACTAATAAAGTGGATTGGACATCCAACCAAAGTTAATAATGACTTCTAAATGACAATAAAACTATTTTAATAGATAATTTGAAGGGTATCCTTGTGATACAAGGACTGACCATTCTTACGAAAAAAAAAATAGTACGTATTGTAAATTCCCGAATGACACATGTGAGTATATATATCACGATAGTCAACTGAGAAAATTTTCAACTTCTGTAAAAGAAATTTTCTAAGTCCGTCACTTACTGGTTGAAGATTTTTTTTATTTGGATTTTATTTATATGTGGTCTATCGCAACTTTAGTAAACTTTTGGCTTTCCAAGAAATACATACTCCAGATATAGTGTATTCACATATGCATAATTTGTTCATTAGTGAGTAAAATGATCATTTGGCTGCACAGAACCAATATCTGACAACCGAACCACAACTCCAGAAGTCGAACTACCACACCAGAAGTCAAACCGGTCAACATTGGGTTGGGTTGAAACAAGAATTAAGTCAACGTTATGTACCAGTGACAAATAATTAATATATGCTACAAAAATTACATGATCCTTCTTGTACATGTATATCAAGTCCTTTTCTATGCAACAGCTGCCGATCTGGGCTCGAGCCACTTACTTACCAATGAGCTTAACAGTCCAAGCACCACCAAAGTAAAGACCCAAAAGTGGTCCTGCCAGAAGCATCTGAGTCAGGGGATCGGTTGATGGGGTCACGATAGCAGCCGCAACCACTGCACCAACTACCACATATCTCCATATCGATAACATTTGATCACCCGACACTAACCCAACTTGGCCTAATAAAAGTTGTATAACCGGGACCTGCGCGTAAAAATTAAAATATGAAACAGAATACAAACACGTATAAATACATATAACTTTGTATTACATTCGATATAATTCTGGTAAAATTTAATAGCATATCTTTTAAACATAGATGGGTCTTAAACATCTAGTAAAAACTTTACTAAACTAATATCAAATCTTAAGATGTATACAGTTTGACCTCAAAACAAAAACAAGATTTCGACTTTTGAGGGAAAAAATTATCGTTTTCCAAATTCAAATTTAAGACGATCCAGTTGAAATTTCCACCACCATTTTTTTTCCGCTTAAAGGGTTTTTTACACAGATAACACAAAGACACAAAATATAAAAAAAACCAGACAAAACGATTGGAAAAAAAAATACAAAACAAAAACTAACACGTTTGACTCTAAAAGTCAAACAAGATCTAAAAAGAAAAGATTACCTAAAAAGACAAGCCAGTACTGAACATGAGTACCAATATGAACTCAAAGTATTGGTCAATTGACCACAATGATTCAACAACTCCTTCGGCATAGTTAACAAAGAAATTCAAGGCGGCTGGAGTCAGCACGATGTATGAAAAAACAATCCCGGTGTAGAAAAGGACCGAGGACCCAAGAACAATAGGGCCCAAAAATTTTCTTTCGGATCTTGTTAATCCAGGCAGGACAAAGGCTATGATCTCATATAGAATAACCGGGCTTCCTAAAAGAAGCCCACAATACACTGATACCTGCATTTGCAAAGTTGGATTCTTATTATGATTTATAATTTTAGTAAGGATGCTAAAATATATAAAAAGGGTGATTCTTAATTAGAGCCCAAATGAGATTTTGAGTTCTATATGTTATGGGTTAACCTTAAAAGTAAAAATAACTTGTGGCGGTTTTTTAAACAGTGTTTAATATAAGAATGGTTCGGATTAAAATCACAGGGTTTCATGACTATAAGAGAAAAGTTGAGGGCTTTATTGAATGCAGAAAAAAGTTAACTTAACCGATAAAATGATGAATGTTGGTTAGTTAAAAAACATAATATATATGCATGTATGAGGATTCTATGCAGAAGACAGTTGGGAGAACAGAAAGAACAAAATAAATCATTTTAGTTTAAAAAAAAATTATAATACAAGAAAATGGGTGAGAAGCAATGTTTATTCATCTTTCCTAATATTCTAAAAGTATATATACAACAAGGTTATTTATAGAACCTACACATGTGTAAATCAGGTGTAGGTGTATTTCCTACACATAACCTACACGTGTGTAGGTAAATGTTTAAAAATGAAAAGAAAACATATCAACAAATTAGTTTAATGGTTTTTATGTACATAACATTGACATTGACATTTGTATGTAAGAAGTAAAAGTTTTTTTTAACTTTAAACTTTTATTAATTTTTAACATGAATGATTGATAGAAAACATATTAAACGATTTAGGTTTATTCTTTTGGTTTTTGTAATAATTTAGTCTTTTGTAATGATCCTCTCCCCATATGCGTGTGTAACTGTGTATGTATCTTTGTATATGTATGCATATATAGGTTTGAACAAGTCGAAAACAAAAAGGATGAAAGCATTATGAAGAAAGTGCAGGAATAAATTCTCAAAATGTTGAAAGTCGGGTAATTTTTATCATTATTCTTTACTAAAACTAAAATGAACCTTAAAATCTCTAAACATGTATGTCAACAAGTGCATAAAGGTTAAAAAGTAACCTTTATAGTTGTAAAGAAAAACTCGCCCGGAGCTAACTGAAGAAACCGAACACCTTGAGTTCTAACCGGAGCTTCAAGAATCATAATAAGATCCTTTGAGTACACAAAACATCCCATTATTGCAGCTCCAACGGCCAAAACCGACACAAAGATTCAGTCTCTTAGCTCTTCAAGATGGTCAAATATGGTCATTTCTTTGTCATCAGGTAAGTTCTTTATCCGGGTACAAAAAATTATAAAGAGCACTTCCATTAGTAGAATCATTGTTTGCTAGTGCATCTTCTTGGACATCATCAGCAACCACTACATATACAATGTCAAAAATAAGGTTGGTAATTTTCATTTTGTGGGTCCCATATAAGTCGGTCTTACATAATTTACATGTATAAAAGAAAGATAATCACATAGAATGGATAAAAATAGCGGTCACCAGACCAATATTTTGAAATTTGGTTGCCAACCAGATTATTCTTGGTTGATTTAAATTACAAGTTTACCCTTATAAAGAAATAAGTTTTCTTCAATAAGGTGATTATATGCTTTTCTTGTATCCATACATGACATGTTGAGGTCTTACAAATAACAAAGACACCGGCTTTTTAATCTCTCTGCTACATAAAAGATTTCTCAAAAATTTAGTCTTCTTAGATTTCATTCTTATAGATTAACGACACATCTAATCCGTCATTCACCCAAATCCGAATTCATGAATTAGGTTGTGTTTGTTTTTGCTTATAAGGTCTGCAAGGAGCCTATGTCTGCGGGCGCGCAGACATAAGCTCTTGAAGACTGTTTGTTTTTTTTAAAACAAAAGATCTGAAAACTGATTTTATGGTCTTAAAAAATAAGCTTTTTTCACCATCTTCACACTTCTTAACATCTTACCAAGTATCAACACTCAATGTCCAACACCACCACCATCCACCGTCTGTCGCCGCCACCACCACCACCATCACCCACCGTACGCCGCCACCACCACCACCATCACCCACCGTACGCCGCCACCACCACCACCCACCGTCCGCCATCACCACCTCCAACCACTTACCACCACCACCGTTAGCCACCCACCACCACCACCACCGTATATCACCACCACCACCCCCGTCGGTCACAACCACCGTCCACTACCAACACCACCCACCGTCCGTTACCACCACCACCCAACACCACCGCCACCACCATCCACTACCACCATAGTCCACCACCCACCACCACCGTTCATCACCACCACCACCCATTGTCGGCCACCATCACCGTCCACCATCCACCACCACAACCGTCCATCACCACCACCCACCGTTCACCGCCTACCACAATCGTCTATCACCACCCACTTTCATAGTTCGTACACCACTACCAATTATTTTAGCAGTCTACAAACGTTAAATGACTTTTATCTACTGTAATATATATGATAGGTAACTAATTTTCAGCTTATGTAGACGATATCCAGTTTATAAAACAAACAGTATTATATTTTCAGATTTGCAGACCTTCAGACCACATCTTCAGTTGCAGACATTAAATCAGATAAAATCAGATTGCAGACAATTTTTGTCTTCAAAAACAAACAGCACCTTAGTCAACTTAGACGTTTCTAATTCATAGCAAAGCTACTCGTATGACTAGGAGAGGGTGCGAAAAAATATCCCGGAGGATAGAGAGGCTGCTTCCAGGAAGACCCCCAAAACCGAAACCACATTTAGGCATGAGTCATGACAAGTATATCGGAAACACAGAGTGCAACAAATAGAAATCTAGATAACAGATAACAAAAAGAACTAAAAACCATAGTTATTAAATGCGATGGGCGCATAGGCATCTTCTAGGCGCTAGCCGCAAAAAAGCATGGGCCTGAGAAAAAAAAAGCGCACTTAAATAGAAAACCGCAAACAAAATTTGTAAGGGCAAACAACAGTTTATTCAAATACAAAATCATTTCAAAAGCATAATCTTTAACCATAGTTACCAAAATCATTTAAAAATACAAAATAACCAAATTGTTCACACTCGAAAGCCAAAAATTCATAAAGTAATAAATATAACTTTAGCAAGCAGGTTAAAACAAAGCATCTTCTTCATGCATCTTAACAGTGTTGATCAGTTCTTCATGTAAGCAATGGAAAACATGATAAATATTAAACCTATGAACCTGTTACAGCAGTGAGAGTAGTAACCGCAACAGAGAAGGATGTAGACGACATGGTTGTCAACTTGGTCGAGTTCCCGTTAGGATGTATAGTTAAGGATGGTGTTAGGATTCTTGAGAGGAACCCGGTTTAGGAGAGAGGAGGCACAAAAAATTATTATCTGTGTGTATGATTAGGTTATGATGTTAATATTTATCTCTCTTTATATACACCCAAGGGAAAACCCTTTATTAGTTAATTATAGGTAACATGGCCCATCAACAATTACCAAACTAATATATAATAAGAGAGATAATAGAGTTAATTTTGTTAATCCCGTTAATTTAAATTTAGGTAAATTGTTTTAAGATAGAGATCAAATAAAATCAAAGTAAATAAAAAAAATCAAAAAATATTCAGTTGCCCTCTTTTTCTCCTATATTTGTGACTTCAGTCAAAGTAGGCGCAAAAAGAAAGCACCGCCCTAAATTTGCGCCTAGGCGCCAAAGCGCTGTGCTTTTCATTACTATGCTAAAAACATAAAAATTGTAAGCTAACCAATACAAAAAAATGGTTAAAAGGATAATAATATCAAATAAAGCATCCAAGCGACACAAAGACAAAAATAAGATAACATGTAAAGATCAGCAAAAGTATAGGTGAAGCCAAACCCCTAAGAAAAAGCCAAGAAGATGCATCCTCCATTAAAAGTCCTTAACCTAAATCCGATGTCTCCACAAAAATCTTGTCCTCGACCATGTCATATTGTTCTTAGAGAAGTGCAAGTCTATCAAATCAATGCCTAATCCGCTCATAGACTTGCACCTCTCTGAGGACATGGTCGAGGATAGCACTTCATGGAGACACAGGATTGAGGTTAAGGACTTTTAGGGGAGGGCACATCTTTGTCTTAACTTTTAAACAATGTTAGTTGGATATGAACAGTTAAATAGTATCTTCCCTCAAATGCCCGCAAATTTATCTATCTCTACCTACAAAGAAAGACTCTTTAGTTTCAAAAAACGGCAGCGGCAGCGGCACTTCATGTACATGCCAATCAAAATTGGTCGAATAAAGGGCCTCCGAAAGCCTTAAAAATGGCCAAACAGATGAAGAGGTTATGAAGGATTTACTTAATCAAAAGGTTGATACGTAATAGACATGAAGATGCAGCTTTTTGGTTGTATATAAAACAACACCTCAAGCCTGCCTTTTGGCACCTAAATTCCCCGACCACACGCTTTTGAAAACCAATAAGAAAACTGAAGATCATATAACTAACTGTGTTCCTAATTTTCATGATGTTAAAACCAAGAAAAACTATGATTCCACAAAAACTCAACAGCAACCAGAATCAACTAAAATCAAGATACCAAATTTATTAATAACCCACCTCACAATTCATGCCATAATAATATTATTATTATTATCAAGTAAAATGAAGATAGCAAATTTATCAATAACAACCCACCTTACAATTCATGCCATAATAATAATAATAATAATAATAATAAGATTGATTAAATTTGGTATTTACCAGGTGTATCATCATCATCAAGAAGTGCTCCTGAAGCCCCAATTCCAAGGCTTTTTGGGGTATCATTTGTTGCATCCTCAAGAGCAAAGCAAGCAACTTTACGAATCTTTCTTTGTTTTTGGATTGAGATACGAAAAGGGGTTGTTTTTGTTTTTGTTTGATTGACATGGAAACAGGAATTGAAGAAGCATCTGTTGTTTGTGTTGAGATTGAGATTGTGGATGAGGGTGTTTGAGCTTCCCATTTAGACCTTATTTTCCGCAAGGAAATTTGGTAGGCTTTCTTTCACTTTGTGTATATGAATTTCTCATGTTATTATGACTACACCTTTTTTATTGTTCGTCACCGAGGATATTTATTTTGGAATTTGGATTTATGCAAAGCCTGTGGCGTGTGTGTTACAAGGATGCCTTGGTGTTCTAAATCATCATGGACTCAGGATTATTATTATTATTATTATTATTATTATTATTATTTCTAGCTTTTATTATCCGTAATACGGGTTGTTTTACGTTATTCGTTACTAATATTTATATATATTTTTTTTGTATTTTATTAATTTTATTAATTGTAAATGAGTTAGTAATGTAATTAGGATATGATGATTAAAGAGTTTCACAAATAGATGAGCTGTTATAACCCATTTTAAAATCTATCTGGTTTTGATGACACCTATGACCCGCTTGTTTTTTTTACTATATAATTGTTTCTTAGTTATAAGTATTTTTTTTAAATAGGATATTAATTTTTAGTATATTCATATATTATAGGAATTTGCATATCAAATATTTGGTGAGACTACTTTTTAATTTAATGAGATGTTACAATCCGTTTAAGGTTAAATGGGTTTGGTGAGGCTCATACATGTGAATTCGGGTCAAATGCATGAGAAACCTTCATTTGCAAATAAAGCAATTTGATAGCTTGAGAAAAAGTAGGAAACAACCAGAGAGCTTTTAAAGGTTTCGTGTATATATATTATAGATAATTATTATTTCTATTAGGAAAATTGGATATGAATAATCCAAACTATAATACAATTCAGCAACATAGATACAAAGATCCGACATACCTTCTTCCTCTCTCCCGCCATTGCTCCGCCTACAGTTACCTTACCCACTATTATTATTATTTTTTATTATTATTACTACCCATTATTATTATTAACATTATTATTATTGGGTGCCGTATTGCTTGTGTTTGTGTGATTAGTTGCAATCATAGAGCGTAGGAACCATGACCATTACTTGAGACCATGTCCTGAAACGAGGGGTGTAGGAAAGGGTAAAGATAGGGAGTTTATATTGCGTTTGTCTTCTTGGAATGTAGGAACACTAAATAGTAAGTTGCTAGAATTGGTAGATGTGCTTAAAAGATGTAGGGTTCAGATAGCATGTCTCCAGGAGACTAAGTGGAAAGGGCGGGCTGAGTGTAATGGGTATAAGTTGTGGTACTCGGCTTCTAATGGAGCTAGGATTGGAGTGGGGTTTCTAGTGGCTAAGGAACTACACACTAGTGTGGTGGAGGTAATAAAACATTATGACAGTATTATGGTATTGAGATTAGTACTAGGAGAGGAAGTAGTGGCAGTTGTTTGCGCCTACGCGCCTCATGTAGGCTTAGGGGATCAGGAAAAGAGAGAATTTTGGGATTGCCTAGTGGTAGAGGGCATACCTAGGGGTGAGAGGATTTGTATAGGAGGTGATTTTCATGGATACATTGGTAAGGTTAACGATGGTTTTCAAGCCGTTCATGGGGGTTTTGGTTTTGGTGATAGGAATGGGACCGGAACAGATCTCCTAGAGTTTGCGGTGGCACCTAGGTATTATAAATTCTTATTTTAAGAAAAAATATTCTCATTTGATCACTTTTAGTAGTGGCGGACGCAACACACAGATTGACTACCTTTTGATGAGGCAAGGAGACCGACGTTGGTGGAAGGACTAACAAAAATTTTCTTTTGTTAGTAAATCAAGCAAATAAATAAAATGTTAAATAGTTTTTATCTTTGAAGTTTGAAATAATGCGTTAAGATTTAAAAGCGAGAAAACTTGCATGAATCACCATGACTAGTTATCCCAACATTAAATCTTAAAAATCGTGGTAAAGTGGGGAGTTGAACATGTGCATGAAATCACCGTGTTTTACACGTTTTGTCCCAAATATCGTAATAATAACAATAAAAAGTAAACGATGAGGTAATCGGGTTGTTGAAAACACTAGTTCACGTATCATCGTGGCTCTTATTCTTCCAACAAAAATAAAAGGAGGCAACCGGAACGCTTGCATTCGACAACTTAAAGTATTGACATGTATAACACGGTTCATTGGCCAGAAGACGAACACTGCAATTCAACCATCCTATGTAAGTAATCACCTTCGATTCTTGAAATCTTTTTGTCAAATGATCGTTTCATAGTCTTTCGCCCTCTATGATGGCTACAAACTCGATATAAATGCAACCTTTAAGGGATCTTAATTAACGGGATCCAAATTAAGTTTGTGATCCATAAAAACAACATAAAAAGCTACTTTTTGCGGTAAGGTAAGGATACCTTGGAATACTATGAGAGTGTGTGCATGTGTATATTTTGGAGATTAAATGAAATAAATAAGCATATAAATATATAAATGTAATGAACAATTAAGTAGGGTAACACGTATAAGCAACACGTATAAGGACCCTAAAGCAAAGCTATACTAGGTCGTTACGTCTAACCGCCTATCCTATAGTCTTGGCTCTGATACCAATCTGTCACACCCCGACCAAAGGCGGCGGAACATTCTAGGGTGCAACAGATTGCCCATGAACACAAGACACTATTAAAGTGACAATATTTAAACAACTCATTCATTTCATTAAATCAACCAAATAACACAAATTTTTTCATACGAATAACCGAATAAATAGTCAAACAAATAAATTGTTTATTTATATCTAATAACCTAAACAGTCACAAGATAATAATTCTTCAAGTCTCTAAATCAACCAAGTAATAAACCTGTAACATTGCATAATATAAACTTTGTCAACACGAATGTTGGTGAGTAATTTTCATAGTTTTGAACAACAAGTGTATAATAGATGAAATCCACAACTCATATATGGAACAATAAATAATAGCAAAAATTTAGATATGCAAATAGTAAATAGTTGGAGACACCTTTCTATATGGTAACAACCAAATATACTCGGATAATAGTTGCCCTATACTACTAGCAATTAAGCTCAAATAGTTAGGGGAGCGTATGATCATACTTAATAGTTTCATAGAGACCAACCCGCCTAAAGCATTAAACATATAGCATGTAATCATGTAAAGCATATAACACCAAATCGAGCATTTATTTAAGTGACATATACTAAAGAGTTTGTGGTTTGAGACACAAGTACAAATCATTTGAATTTGAATAAGTATGCAATGCCACCCCCAAAACGTAAGATGGAAAACGTGGGAAGAAAAAGTACTCACGTTAACTAAGTAACTTGAAAGATTGATTCGTGAATAATCGGAGATCGGTTTAACAAGCAAGACCTAGATTAAACGGGTCTTGAGTTAGTAGGTAGTCTTGAAAGGGTTTAAAGTAAAATATATGACAAGTAAAGTAAATAAATAAAGTTTAGGGGTTAAAATGTAAATATTTGAGAATTAAACAAATGTTTCTTGAAAAATAAGTTTACCCGAAACCGGGTCTTGGTATTCTATTCATTAATATTTTTCAACCTATGTTAAGTAATTATGTGGATAATAATGCACTATTGCAAGACCCTTTGTTATATAAATACCAAATTGAGGTTTTAAACGAGTGTTTGGATTTGTCGATTCGAGTCTTGATAATTAACCAAAATCAAAGTCAACTTTCCAAAGTGATAAATGTTATGAGATAACTCAATAAAAATCAAAAGACTTAACCAAGTATATAGTTCTATTGTGAAGAACCTTAACGTCCGTTAAGCGAGTATTTGGTTTTACCGGTCCAAACTTGTTATAAGATCAAGTTGGATTCCGACATGCCAAGTATGTTGAGAAAACAATTTAAAATTAGTTTAAAAATATATTCTTGAAGTAAAAGATGAGTTTCGGTGGCCCAAAACACACTTGTGTGTCTTAAGCGAGTGAACTCGGTTTAGTTCGGTTTTGGTTCGGTCCTTAACTCGGAATAATACTGAGGATGGTTACCACATACCCAAATACCATAGAACTATAAAAACGATTTTAGTAGTTATAATATTTAAATCTTACATATAACATGTTTATTTAACTATTTAAACAAAACTTGTAAACAAGAGTTCGGTTTCGGTTTGGTTCTCAACTCGGGATAAAACCGAGGCTAGTGACCACATACCCAATACCATGGAACTCATTTAACATGAATTAGAAACTAAACTACTTATACTTTAAACAAGACTAGTAAGCATTAAAGGAAATATAGTATAATCAAGGACTATAATGAGTCCTCCATGTAGCCTTGCCTTGTAGCATCACCTCAACCGACCATGGCCGGAGAAGGTGACAGCCGAAGGAAACCAAGGGTTGCAAATTATATATATATATGTTGTACAACAAGCTTCAATTACTATGCAACAAATTAAATTAAAAAAATGGTTCTTGTTTAACTTCAAAGACTTAAACTAGTGAGAACCTTGAAGAGATGAAGTTATGATCTTTGTTTGAGAGAGAAAGAAGTGAATGAACAAGTTGTAGTGAAGGAGATGAGCTTGTTTATATAGGGTAATGGTCAAAGCTTATTTCTATGTTTTATTTCCAAGCTTGCATGTGTTTTTAATTGGTTAAACAAGTCAAACAATGTAGCAAAACAACAAAAATCGTCCAACTTGCTGCAACCATCAGAAGGCGCCACGCGACCAGGACACCACCCTTGGCCACGCGGTGCGGCGTGGTCAGAGGGTGGGGTGGTCTGGTCCGGTTTGTTTCGCGAGTCGATTTTAAAAGCCGTAAAAGATGTTTTTCAAATTCGACAAGTGTGAGATGATTATGTAACATAAAAAGCCCATTATTTTATATTATCGAAAGATCCGGGTTACAAATCGGGTCGGTTTACAGTTCCATCGTACAAACAAGTTAGCCCGAAATTTTCGAATGTCACACTATGGCGACAAACATCATTCAAGTAGCAAAGGAGACTCTCGGGGTCACAACAGGATAGGCAGGTGGGCATAAGGATTCTTGGTGGTGGAATGAGGCCGTACAAGAAAATATAAGGGACAAACAAGGATGTTTTAGGGAGCTTATGAGGTGCACGAATGAGGAGGAGCGAGTAGAATTGAGGGATACCTAGAAAACGGCCAAGAGAGAGGCGAAGAAGGCAGTGGCGGAAGCAAAGAACGTGGCCTATAAACGGATGTATAAAATTTTAGAAACAAAAAAGGGGGAACATTCTATGTTTAAGATTGCTAAAGCTAGGGAGCGTAGAAGGCAAGATCTAGGGCCTATGAAGTTCATAAAGGACACAGATGGACATGTACTAGTCAATGAGCAGGACATCAAGCTAATATGGAAAACCTACTTCCACAATATTTTTAACAATGGGAGAGCTTACCAAGAAGAATATGACAACACAACCTTCCAACGACAACAACCGAATAACTGTTACTGCCGACGGATCACACGAGAAGAGGTGCAGACTACACTTACGAGGATGGGAAGGGCTAAGGCGGTTGGCCCATACAACATACCAATCGAGGTGTGGAAATGTATGGGAGAGGAATGAGTCATGTGGTTAACTAATCTCTTCAATATTATCCTCAAATCTGGTAAGATGCCAGACAAGTGGAGGAGCACTGTTGTAGTTCCTATCTATAAGAACAAAGGAGACGCCCAATATTGTGGTAACTACTGAGGAATCAAATTACTAAGCCTTTCATACCTCGACCAAAGGCGGCGGAACATGCCGGGGTGCGACGGATTGCCCATAAGCGCATGACACTATTTAAAGCGACAATATTTAACAACTCATTTAATTTCACAACATCAAAATGTCACATAACATACTTGTTCATACAATAATCATCAAAAAATATAGCAAATCAATATATAGTTCATTTTGCTAATATCCTAAAGGTATTTGTGACGTTTTCTTCAAGCTCCTAATATCAACCTAAATGCAAACCTATAACATTTCATAACACAAAGGTTGGTGAGCAATTCATAGTTTTGAAACAATATGTATATAATAAGAAATGTCCACAATCTTGTATACAAAACAATAAATTATAGCAATAATTTGGATAAC
Source organism: Bidens hawaiensis (assembly GCF_021521415.1). Taxonomy (NCBI): domain Eukaryota; kingdom Viridiplantae; phylum Streptophyta; class Magnoliopsida; order Asterales; family Asteraceae; genus Bidens; species Bidens hawaiensis. The sequence continues at coordinate 43,864 of NW_027494729.1, forward strand.
AAAACGAGTTATAGTTACCGTTAATAAGAATACATTAACGAAACTTTGCTATAAGGGGTTGCCAAATAGACTAGGATTTATAGTTCAACCAACCAAAAGCGGTAAACACATAAACATATAAGCATGTACGCATAGAACACCAAATCGAGCATTTATTTAAGTATAGTATACAATAACATTTGAGGTTTAAGACTCAAGTATAAAGCATTTAATTTGAATAAGTATGAAATGTCACCCCCAAAACAAAAGATGAAAAACGGGGTATGAAATTACTCACTTTTAAGTAAGAAACTGGATATGGAAAAAGTCGGGTAATCGGAAGAACGGGTCTAACGAGCAAAGCCTAAGTACAAATAAAAGCCTTGTATTAGAAAGGTTGTCTTGAAAGTCTTTTAATAAATTAAATGTTTGAGAAATGTAGACAATTAAAGTTCAAGGTTTAAAATGTAACTATTTAAGAAAATTATAACATTAGTCCTTTAAAAATGTAAGTTTGCTCGAAACTGTGGACGCCTAAATCGATCTCAGATCTAAGATTACTTTAATCAATTGTACGGATCTAGTTCATGATGCTATTGATTATGTGTTATCTATTAATATTAGTGTTAGGTTGTATATATGTGTATTGTAAGGCCCCGTCACTGGTAGCCCTACTTTCGTGTTGGATTTACTCATAAACGCAGTTCTAATATCAGAGTTAATTAAAATCATTCGCGGAATATAAAAACTTTAATAAAACATTCCATAACAATTCAAAACTTGTCTTAAACAACCAACTTGTCTTTCGAAAACTAAGTAATTAAAACATAACACGCCCTGAGCCTTCCGATGCCAGTCTCTTATTCAACGCCACGTGTCCCCTCAAGCGAGCTGCCTCATCCTACTCACCTGCGTGCATACTAAAAGTCAGCTACGCTGAGTGAGTTCTAGTTAATCATACATTATACAATACACACAAACTTATATTCTTTCATTCATACTTTCATACTTTCTTTTGTACTAACTTGCTTCCATATCTTACGTTATAAAGAGCATTACGCCCTACATTCCTCGAGTATTATTAGGGCTCGGTACCCTCCTTCCTCGAGTATTATTAGGGCTCGGTACCCTCCTTCCTCGAGTATTATTAGGGCTCGGTACCCTCCTTCCTCGAGTATTATTAGGGCTCGGTACCCTCTTTCCTCGAATATTAGTAGGGTTCGGTTCCCTAGTTTTCGAATATTAGTAGGGTTCGATTCCCTCTTCGTTACCATACAACCATACATCATACCTCGAGTATTGTTAGGGCTCGGTACCCTTTTCGTGACCATACAACCATACAACCATCCTTTCCTTCTTTTATTAACTTTATCACGTTCATACACATAAGCATACATATCATACTTACCTTATATATATAGCGTTACAACCTGACAGTACGTGCAATATCTGAAGATCGTTCACGTACCATCAAGCAATCATTCACACATTTCACATTATTCACGTAAGGCATACACTTATCTCTTAGGATAAGTGTATTAACAAACATATTGAGTATGCACACAGCCCCGAAAACATAACACATAATTGGGGCTAGAAACTCACCTGAATCCTGTTACGCTCTCCGTTAATCGTTATTCCCTTCTTGAGCTGTGCACGGCTAACTGTATAATATTTATATGTATCAATTAACTACTACTACTCATGTTGTATTTCTATCTTTATATAACCCACAACGAACGGGGGTCCGGGGGCAGCGCCCCTGGCAGCGGGGTCTAGGGTCGGCAGCCCCTAGCAGGGTCCAAGGGGCAGAGCCCCTGGCTGGGGTCGAGCTGCCAGGTCAGCTTGGAAAAATTTTATTTCCATTAACTGTCTTAACACATTTTTCATTAGGTTTTTAATTTATTTTCTTATTTGCTAACTCCAGCGAACTTATCATTAAGCGAACTTAACAATAAGCGAACTTAACATTAAGCGAACTTATCGTTAGCGAACTTAAGCATAGGTGAAGTTAGTGTTCGACGAAGTTAACCCTAGGCGAACATATGCCAGGCGAAGTTGAGCATTAGCGAATTTATCACCAGGCGAAGTTATGGCTTGGCGAACTTACTCAGCGAACTCATGTACTCGGCGAAGTTGTCAGGGGCGAACTTGCTTGCAAGCGAACTTGCTTGCAGGCGAAGTTTGCCTGTAGGCGAAGTTGTGCAGCAGCCGCCGCTGTTCATCCTTAATCCCCAAAATCATCATCGTTTTACCGAGAAATCCATGGGTATGGTATTTGACTAACCCGCGATCATTCCTATGGTCGTTTTTGGATATGGTTTGACCCGAAACACGTAAAGTTTGGACCTTTAAGTTCAAAAACGTTCAATACTAGTGTTAAGGGTTCATTAACCGAGCCGTTTCCATTTTCGGGTTCATTACACTCGTATTTATCATCAAGTTTACAACTTTATGTTTCGTTTATACCCGATCTACTCTCGTTCAAAGTTTCAATGCTAAACGCTAATAAAACGTAAACTTTAAAGGGTCAAGAACATACCTTTAGTGCTCGTTTGGATCTCGTTTAACTTGTTTACACACTCTAGATCTCGTGTAATAAAGATCTAATACCAACTAACGTTCGTTTGGCCTCAAGCCCCTCTCGTCTCTCTCTCGGCCGTGTATACGGTGGTGTGTGGTGTGTGTGTTTTGGAGTGTGTAGAGATTTATGAAAGTTGGAAATGATAGTTAGGGTTTTTATATGGTTTAAGGGGATATTTATATCCCTTAAAGCCCATGGACCTAAGGCTCATTACCCTTAATCCATCTTAATTAATCCAAGTCCATGGTCCTTTCTTTATTAGGCATATGTTAACTATTAACACACGATAACTAAACGCGACTTTCTTTATTTAATATTAGAATATTTTAGGATGTTACATGTATGTATAATATTAAGATTGAATACGTTAACGAAGCTTGAGAGTAGATCTGAACAGAGGTTCAATAATATAATTCTCAAAACTTAAATTAACTGTGAACAGTGTTCACATATATATAGAAGATGGACCTAGTTCTTTAACATCCCTTAACGAACTAGAGTCCACTTCGTTACATACATTAAAACGAAATGCTCTTAACGAATCATCCCCTGATTCGTTAACATCCTTAACGAATTAGGAGGGAAATAACTTTGATCTAGTTTGCTAAACATCCTTAGCGAACTAGACTATAATCTTAACGAACTAACTTAATGCTTTAATAATTTATTACATAAATTAAACGAAAAATACATTAACGTTAAATACAAAGACTCGAGACGCAAAATCGTGTACTAACAGACACCCCCTCGTCTTGATCTCTTTGTCTTTGATCTTCACTTGAAACACTTGGACTGCCAATCTCTGCAGCTATGAATCCCGTTCTCATAACATACATGCACAACGCGTTGGAATTGCATAGCCAGATCATAGTCTTCATTGCGTTCAATCAGAATCGTATTCTTGTGCAACACGTCATTATCGGTCTCGGTTAAATTAACCAACCACATCGGGTCGATAATCTTAAGCAGCTCAATCTTCAGACCCTTTCCCAAGACAATGACGGCCTCGCTGGTTCGATAATCGTAATACCAGCGGTTGAAAGACAAATCCATGTGCTGGTTCAAAGTCTTCACAGGAACCTGCTTCATGGTCCTTGGAGGTTTTACTTTAAGGATCAACTTCCTCCAGCCAGTCCTTGGGTCAATCTCATTAATACGTTTACGAGTGGGGACTTGTGGCTTGAGAAATTTGAACCCAGAATTGACCTCGAATAGCAGTTGTTGATGGAACTAATCAGCTATTCGGTCGCCACCTCGATTGATAAATGGACGACACGCGAGGGTACGAACATCCCAACACGGTAAAGTAAGAACGTCCATAATCTTCTCGTAGTACTGAATTCCCTTCTCCCATTTCACAATACATACCTTAAGTTTAGAATCAAATAGCCAAGAAACGATGTTACCTTTAACCTTTGACACGGTCTTGAATGATGTCACTTGATTAGCTTTGGCTCTAGCGGCAGTTTCTTCTTTCTGTTCCTTATCAACATATCGATACGCCTTGATAATCTTACTCACCTTCTTATAGCTTAACCACTTAGCAATATCAGCATCAGTTATGACTGCAAGTGAATCAAATACTGCATCAGCTACCTGTTTACCCTTAGATACCTTTTCTAACCTGTTCTCAGCTGTTTTGACTGTTTCTTCAGTGAATATTGGAGCACTCTGATCAACATTAGTGTGTTGAAACAGGTCAGGATACTCCTCAGCTGTGACATCTTCAACCTCGACCTCCTCATCATCATAAATATAATCCGTGTTTATCTCAACAGTTGGATCATTTAAGATTTCTTCATCATTTAACACCTAAACATCCAGTTCAGTTTCTAACACGGTCAACTGTTCGTCGTTCAAGCCAAGCAGTAGTGAAATCTGCTCTCGTGTTAATGATCGATCAACAAACTGACCAACCTCAATCTCATTCCTGTTCACTATACTCCTAACCATCCCCGATCCATCAACAAATATGACTGTATCAGCTTCAATCATCTCGATAGGTTAGGCATCTGTATAGTCTTGATGAACAATAATCTGCTTATCTGAATCACCACCACCACCACTAGTACCTGCACCTGTAGATGAATCGTGAGCTTGTTTCGTCTCACCACCAGCACCAAACTCATCAGGATCTTCATCATCATTCTTGAGTCTTTTTAGTGCATCATCCTTACAAGTTAATTGTAAGATAAGTTCCTCCTGCTCTTTTAATTTAACCCCCTGAGACGTAACAATCTCACGTAGGGCTTTTGTTTCTTTATGGCAGTAAGTGACATATCCCATCAGTTTCTTTTGATTCTCCATGAGGCGTTCCTGATTCAGGCGGTCAGCAGACATCTGATTTTCATACAAGTGAAGCAGGTTCAATAGTATGTCTGTCTGACGATTCTGTGGCATATTGTATAAGGATGGATGAATAGGCTGGATTGGTCCCTAAGGCCGTGTAATTCTCATAAAAGAGACATCACTTGGTGGAGGGGGCCTCATGGACGGTGTTGGAGGAACAGTAGAAGGTTTAGCAGAAGGCATTGGTATTTCAGCTAATGCCATTTGTGGAATCATACCAAGCCTCTCATGAGGGACCATTGTCGTCGTCAAGGTAAGCGCCGGAGTGCTAGTAGTAAGCGGCACTGCCGGGCGCTGAGACATAGTTGTACGAGGCGGTGGAACACCAATGATTACACCATCTCCAGCTGATACACGTCTCTTGGCTGGAACTTTAGAAGCTGGTGCTTTACCCTTTCGTTTCCGTTCACGTTGAGTTGCAATTGTGGCAGCTAATGTGGCATCAACTGCAGCTTGTTGTTCTTGAAGAGCTGCATCCCCAGCACCGCCATGTCCACCATCACTACCATCATCACCATCATCATCTCCACCGTTCCCACCTTCTCCTCCCTCACGCTCGGAATCCGAGTCATCATGGATCCAGCGTTCCTCGGGAGGACATACATAATTAGGATTAATAATGTGACCAATCATACGTTTGTCCCGTGGCCTCTCCTTACAATGGACCTTCATTCTACGTACAGTTTCGGCCTTCATGTATTCTAAGTCGAGAACATCATCCACTAATGTCCGCTCAAGTACCAAGTTGGGAATCAAATCTTGAATAATCAGTTGGAGAAATCTTGGATACATGAGGAATTTCTTCTTTTGAATCATTTGTTGAACTTGCTCCTTGAAATGATAGAAGACCATTTCTGAGAAGTTGAATGGTTTATTGAGAACTAGGGCCACAAAAGCCGATTGTAGACTAATTCTACATTCATCAAATCCACCTCGACGACCACCCAAACAATGAATCAATACGTGTAAAAGATACTTGTAGGGTGGGCAAAGACCATTCTTGTTAAACATAGAATCCTCGATATCTCAACCATAACGTACACATCTGAACAAACCCTTGATTAACTCATTGTCGAACTCACTTGGGTTATTATCATTGTTCCCAAACCGAAGTACACGTCTAATTACTTCAACATCCACAGTTATGGGAGTTTGATTGATTGTGGCTCGAAGGTGATTCTCGGCTTCAACAAACTCAGCAGTATTCCAGATTGCCTAATAATGCTCAGATAAACAGTAGGTCGAGCAGTTATAGCATAATGTATCACCGAACGACGTAAGAATGTTAACATAGTCCCAAACTGAGCTTCGTCAGCAACTTCTGAATCAACATAAGCACAGATGTTGTGCTTCTTGTCATATGGTAGCAATTGTACTTCATCTTGTTCTTGAGGTTGTTCTTGTTCTTGGGGAGCAGCGGGTGGGTCTTGATCCATTTGATCGGCCATTGTACTGAATAAATATAGACAAACATGAGTAATGTAAAAATATACTTTAAACACTTATATATATCTATTAATAGACAGTGTATTTAATTTTAGATGTCGTGTGTAATCGATGTATCGACGCGTTTAGACATTTGGAATGTTTTATTAATTTACAATACTTAGTTAAATTATTTAAAAAATGAATTTTGAAATGTCATTCGTTAAAATATCAATCTGATTCGTTACGGAAATATGACGAATCAATTGATTCGCTATCAAGTAAATAAGTTAACGAAGAAGAACAAGCGAATTAACTATAAAAATAACGAACTAACTTCTAGTTCGTTTCAAATTTGACGAATCCACATTTGATTCGTTAAGTTAACGGTTCGCTGATCTAATTTGTGTGAATCCTTAACGAACTGGACACGGAGGAGTTCCAATTCGCTAAAGTTAACGAATGGCCCGTAAAGGCTTACTCTTTGACTGTCATGGTCAAAGTCAAAATTAACAAGAACACAATCAGTCAAAGTAGCAAATTAGAGAGTAATTCCTCCATAATAGACGATGAGTAGCTGAACAAATGACTGTACAAGTCTCGGAAACTCATTGCGAAGCAAACAATAACATTTATGAGGTTTTATACCAACAAATAAGTTCGGATATTCAAGGTGTGTACAGTGTATAAACACCCGAAACAACAATCAAATAATAAACCCGACATTCACTAATCAATATCTGATTAAGGATCACCAAGGGTGTCAGAACTCAAATCCGAACAACATGATATCAAGTTAACAGAGTATTAATCCAAGTAAACAAGGTTTCAATAACCTTAAAAACCCTGATATCAAAAGTACCTAATTACCCCATTAAAACTGTATCATTTTTGACAAAAATCGCAAAGAAATAATTATCTATACCTCACGAACACAATGGTATACTCAAAAGTCCTAATTTCGAAGGTCGAAAAATTTGGAAAAATTTGAACAGGGTATCTTTAGGTGTAAGGAAGATGAAGGAATAGCGTAGGATGATTCGTTTCACGCCGTACTATATACACTGTCCTTACACGCTTCCCAATGTACGAATCAGGCTAATTCGTTTGAAATTTGAAATAACGAATCAGCTGATTCGTTATTCGAATTGAACACGTGGTATAACGAATTAGGTTTGATTCGTGTCTTGATTCGTTAAATATGCATAACGAACTAGGTGTGTTTCGTTACAGAGAGCGGAAGCGAATTAGGGAACGAACTAGGATGTAGTTCGTTAAAACAATCTAATTCGTTATCCATAAATAACGAATTATGCTTAATTAAATTTTAACTTAAAAAAACAAAATAAGTAAATCAAATAAATAAATAAATGAATTAAATAAATAATTAACTAAATTGATTATATAACTTATAGGGATTACCAAGTATCGTTATCTCGATAACCAAATAACTTAAAACGTTTTACATTTTTGAAACATAATTTAAAATACAATTTAAATAATATGTAAAATAAAAAGAGAAAATATTTTTGGTATTTTGTAAAAATTAAAGAATGTATTTACAAAAATATCCGAACTAGAAATAGAAAATCTTTTTGTGTTTTTCTATGTTTTTCAAAAGCAATATATATTTTTGTGTTTTTGTTGAGTTTGAGCAGAGAATCATATTGACCAAAATGCCCTTCCATCACAGTTTTATATTTCAACAATATTATGACGGGCGTTAAGTCGGTCATTGATATTGTTGTCCACTTAAATCTTATAACAAGCTTTCAAGCAATTTTGTGATATGATTAACGGTTCAATTAGCGCACAGAATATCAGAAACTATTAGCCCCTAATCTCGGTTTAAGCTTAATTTGATTTTTACCAAATCACCCCAACTTGACTTAAACCATTGTAGTGTTGATAAAAAAATTGAAGATTTAAGAATATTTGAGCAATGCATCAAGTTTCCTTTACTGTGAGTGAGTATGCACGAGTCCATCTATCGGCTTACATACATTGTATCCCCTGGGGTCTGTTTCTTATTGGTACTGAGACGCGCGCAAGGGAGGAACAATTGTATGACTAACAGCGGATTTTGATCAAGTCAGTAATTTGGATTGTACGAAGTACAGCAGTGATCAAGTTTAATGACTTTGGGATTGCTCTAACAGCGAGTGAAATATTCATGCATATGAATACCCAGATGATTAAGCCGCATAAAGACTCACAGTGTCCAGAATCCTAACGCTTGTTATTTGCTTTATTATATTTTTGGGAGATCAACAACCATAAGGCTTGAGTATGACCGGTTATTACATTTCTGCCATCCTCACCGAGACTTTTGCAAGAAACTAACACCTCTTTCAATTTGGCTTTTCTTTAGGTTTATATCACTTATTTTACTCTAACAGCTTCTTTAAGACCTATCAATGCACCAATGATTAAACAATCAGTCTTTTAAGCTTATTTCTTTCTGGATTTGGGGTCAAATAATCAATGTACTATCATTTTCTCTTTTTGCTTCAAAAACTCAAAATTTTGAGGAGCATAAAACAAAATGAATTTTAATCGCCCTAGTTACTTTAAGTTTATAAATTAATGGCTATCCTGTCAATCTACAAATAGATTACAGGACCAAAACATGCAAGCATGCTTCACAAACTTAAATAAACTGACATATTTTTCAGCTAAAAAATAAAGTAGATAGCTTAACGAACACCCCAAATACTTTCCATTATCAGGTAAATGACTATCCCGAAGATTTACAAGAAATTATCAGGGCCAAACATATCAAGTATATGTCTTTCAAATAGAAATAAATGACGTAATTTTTAGCGAACGTAAGCAAAAATCTTTTTGGTTTTTCTCTTTACATACTAAAAACACAATCTTTTTGTCTTTTCGGATTTTTCTTTATAAACAGGATTTTTTTTTAATTTTTAATGTTTTTGGGTTTTATCTATACAAACGAGAAACACAATATTTTTGTATTTTCTAATATTTCATCCCCTAAAACCTAAAATCAAAATAAATGTTTTAAAATAAAATAACATAAAAGAAAGATAATCATCCTTGTTTCAGGATATCAGCGAGGGTCTTCAATCCATTTAAACCAAGCAGAAATTGAAAACATGTTTTATCAAAGGCTTTGGTAAGTAGATCAGCTTTCTGAAAATCAGTATGTACTTTCTCAAGATCAATTAATTTCTTTTCATAACAATCCCGTATAAAATGATATAGAATATATATATGTTTCGTTTTAGGATGTTGTACGGGATTTTTGGTGATACTAATGGCAGCAGAATTATCAATTAAGATGGGAGTAGTAAGAAACTTCAAACCGTAGTCACGAAGATGTTGTTGTATCCACAAAACCTGGGAACAACAACTCGAGGCTGCAACATACTCAGCTTCAGCGGTTGAAGTGGAGACCGTTGTCTGCTTCTTACACTGCCAGGAAACATGAAGGCTTCCTAAGAATAGACATCCTGCTGTGGTAGACTTGAAATTAATCTTGCATCCTCCATAGTCTGAGTCAGAATAAGAGGTAAGATCAAATGTATCGTCCTTGGGGTACCATAACCCGGTGTCAGGATTTCCCCTTAGATATTGCAGAATACGTTTGACCGCTGCCAGATGAGTCACTCGGGGACTAGCTTGGTACCTAGCACATAAACAAACATCAATCATTATGTCGGGTCGAGAAGCAGTTAGATACATTAAAGAACCAATCATAGCACGATAGAGGGGTCGGATCAACGGTATCCTCCAATTCATCCGGTGATAAATTTTGACCCACAGGGAAAGGAGTAGAAGGGATTTTTCCAGCAGTAATCTTGAATCGGCTCAAGACGTCATTCACATACTTTGTCTGATGAATGAATATTCCGTTTGCAGACTGAAGAACCTGCAACCCTAAAAAGAAATTCATCTCTCCCATCGAACTCAACTCGAACTTGGTTTGCATTGATTTCTCGAACTCCTTACAGAACGTGTCATTTGTTGACCCAAAGATTATGTCATCGACATAAATCTGAACAAGGAGAAGATCATCACCAATATTCTTACAAAACAAAGTGCAGTCAACGGTTCCATGTTTAAAACCATTATCCGTCAGATGGTCGGCGAGCGTGCCATACCAAACTCTCGGGGCTTGATGTAGACCATATAATGCCTTGTTTAAACGATAAACTCGGTCAGGATAATCAGGGTCTTCAAAACCTGGAGGCTGTAACACAAACACTTCCTCATGAAGTTCACCATTGGGAAAAGCACTCTTGACATCCATTTGATATACTTTAATGTTCTTATAAGCAGCATACGCCAGAAAGATTCGAATCGACTCTAATCTTGCAAATGGAGCATATACTTCAGTGTAATAAATACCCTCTTGCTGATGAAAACCTTGCACCACTAAACGTGCCTTGTTTCTCACAATTACCCCACGATCGTCTTTCTTACATTTATATACCCACTTAGTCAGAATCGCCTTCTTGACTCTAGCAGGTTTGTCGATAAGATCCCAAACACCTAAACGTGCAAATTGCTGTAATTCTTCTTGCATGGCTTCTACCCAAGAAGGATCTTGAAGTGCCATACGAGGAGTCGTTGGCTCAACTTGAGATAGAAAGCAAGTGAATTTAGCAAGATTTACAATTCCAGACGAATGTAAGTTAGTATAAGCACATAATACATTATTCTCACTTGATGAAGCAACTTGATGTCGTGTTTGAAATCCTACATCAATTTCTCCAATAATGCTTTATTTCGGATGATAATTATGAATCCTAAGAGTGGGATTCTCAGGGACATCAACAGTTTCAAATAATTAGTGTAGTGTTCACCCAGATCATGAGATGAAACATCACTATCAGGTTCAATAACTGAATGCCATCAGATGAAGTAGATGCACTGTCGAAGAGAACTGGAAACTCATTATTAGGTTCTTCTGTTGGAGCTACGATTGGAACTTCAACATCATTAGAACTTGCAAATCTTGGAATTACCAATTGTTATTCAAAATAAGCTCGGACTAAATCTTCATCTGGTTGATCAGCTGTTGGAGTAAATGAATTGAATAAGCCATCATAATCAAACATCCAGTCGGGACCTTTCCCTTGAGAAGGAGTAGTATACTTTTGATAGTCCACATGGTACCATTCTTCAACACAACTAGATGTAAAATTAAATACTCGTTTCTTAGGAGAAGCATAACCCAAGAAATACCCTTCAATGGCTTTTTTATCGAACTTTCCTACATCCTTTTTCAACATCGTACAAGGACACCCAAATGGTTCCAAGTACTTTAAATTTGGTTTACGATTATTCAACAGCTCATAACTTGTCTTCTTGAGTCTCTTAACAGTTAGAACTCGATTGAGTGTATAACAAGTAGTATTCACCGCCTCATTCCAAAAATGGATAGGAAGATTTGAATCAGCGAGCATCGTTCTAGCAGCTTCAATCAATGTTCTATTCTTTCTTTCATCAACACCGTTTTGTTGTGGTACATATGGGGCACTGTATTCTTGATGAATTCTCTTTTGTAAACAAAAGAAATCCAATACAGTATTTTTAAATTCAATACCATTGTCACTTCGAATTCTCCTCACTTTCTGTTTATATAGTGATTCAATCTTAGTGATTAAATTTTGAACTAGAACTGGTGTTTGATCTTTCGAACTCATAAACAAGACCCATGAGTATCATGAATAATCATCAGTAACTACCAGGCAATACCAATCTCCAGAAATACTCGCACGATTCACTGGACCGAATAAATCCATATGAAGTCGCTCAAGAGGAGTATCAATGGAATTTAATAACTTAGAAGGATGTGACTTTTTCTCCTGTTTGCCCTTTTTGCAAGCAACACAGTGATCGGATAATTTAAAATTCTTCAAAGACACATCATCAACTAAGTCATTTGCCATTAGATAGTTCATATTACGAACACGAATGTGACCCATTCTACGATGCCATAGAATAGAATCTTTCTCAGTTGCTTTCGAGACAAAACATGTTTCGATCGATGTTGATAATTTAGAACTCATATTCAAGACATAAATATCATTTGATCAAGGAGATCGCATGACAACCATGTCCTCGGGAATCACATACCCTGGTTTTAAAATCAGACACTCTTTATCTGTAAATACTGTAGTGTATTGCTTGTCACAGATTTGCGACACACTCAATAAATTATGGTCCACTTTATCACAATAATTAACTTTCTCAAAAGTAATATGCCCATTCGAAACATCACCTTCCTGTGTAATCATACCCCCATAATTCCCAGCAAACGCCACATAACCCCCTTGAATATTTCTTACATTTGTTAAGAGGTCGAGATTCCCAGTAATATGACGAGAACATCCACTATCCATGATTTAGTTTTCACTAGAAATGGTCTTGGATGTACCCTACACACAAACGAAAATGATTAGTTCAAAAATGCAGCCCAGGCCTCAGTCTTGGGCACCTGTTTATTTCCTTGAGAAAGGTTAAACTTACTCGCATTAAACTGTTGTTCAGCAACTTGAGAATAAGTTACAGGTTTCTTAGACTTTCGTCTTAGATACGCAGCTTAAACTACATTTGAATTAACATTTTTGCATAACGGTTCTGTTGGAATAAACTTTGGTTTAACAGAACCAGGAGTTTCATTCACATGAACAACTTTTCGAGGATGCACATTAGAGAACATAATATGAGTATCATCAGCATACGACACAGGTCGTTTAAGAATCTCCTTTACCGAAGGAACCGGTTTGGAATGGTCTTTGATAAAAGGATGAAGATACTGATAGCCCTTCTGGCCACAATTTCTTACTACATGACCTTGTTGACCGCAAAGGAAACAGCTTCGCATGTTAACATGATGATGTTGAGAATTAGTCGGAATATGTGACACAGAGGATGAATGATGACTCACATTTTTGGTCATGCTCTTAGAAAACTCATCAGATAACTCAAATTTCTTTTTCAAATAAAAATCTAAGTTAGAGCTATTTGAAAAACTTTTCAAAGTATCTGTTCCAGTTGACTTTACAAATTGAATCTTTTTAGCATGTTTTAAAACTTGCTTGGCTTTAGTCAAAGAATCCGATGAAGTTCATGTTTTTGTTTGAGCATACCGACGTTCAAGTTCCTGAATCTTTGAAGTTTCATTGTGAAATACACTCTCAATAAGTTCTGGTTTAATGATACTTATTGGAATGTCTTTCTCAGTAAACATCGTGTCTATCCCTTTTAACTTAAATACTCTGCCAGTAGAAGGTTTGGAATCAGTTGGATTTATCACACGCAACAAATCCTCATCTGAAATTTTGTGTTTTTCTGGTTTCTTGGCCCTTACTGGTTTGACATTAACATGTGTATCTTGTTTCATCTTGGTTGTGTGCGAACCATACACAGCCTCCTCGAATTCATGAGGTTCACAAATTATGTGATTAGAACTTGGAATGTTCTTGTTCTTTTGTATGATTTCAGATTCGAACACATCCTCAATGATAACTTTTGTTAGGCCATGATTTTTTTTACTGAGGATCCTTTATCCTTGACTATCTTATAAATAGTATATCCTTGAAATATGTATCAGGATATAAAGGATCGACGATCCTCGGTATTACTTGTTTACTAATGATTGCGTTTAGTATGGTGATGGGTTAGACAGGTGTAGCAACTTTAAGACGAACTTGCATCAATTATCTTCACAGAACATCCTCTAGCTGGAACGTGGATTCAGGATCCTATTTCAATGTAGCTGTTAATGGACGAATCTATGTGAAGATGAACGTGCAAATAACAACAACGGCTATGAGACTCATTCTTCTGCTTATCTCGCTACTGGGTGGCTATTGGCACGTGGTAAGGTCGTGGAGCGGCTAAGTGGAGGACTTCCGGATAGATAGGAGATATTGTTAGTAATATTTTTTATTTAAACGAGCTATGATCGAGTAGGTAAACACATGTATTATCACACACACTAGAGCAGAAACAAGCATTTTCTCTACATGCTAAGCATACTTTGTAATCTCGATCATATACTCCATCGCACTTGTAACCACCTTATGTTTATCAATATAATTGACGATGATAGTGTTTACCGTCCGAGGGTTTAAAGTCCCGGAGATCACGATAATCATATACTCATCGACCAAAGGTTACCCTGTTGATCCTTGATTGAAGTGATTCGACCAAAGATTAGCTCATTAATCCTTGACTGACGTCATTTCTTCAAAGATTACCTCGATAAGTTTTGACCGAAGTAAGACTATCTTGATTAAGGGCTTTTTCCCTTGTGATCAAACCTTATTGTTCACCTATATCGCGCTTATACACTTGTCATCATCAAGTTAGCACCTTACCTCACATAACAGATTTGGATATTGGATCCTTAGCTGAATGTTGTCCAAAACAATTTGGCGCCCACCGTGGGGCAATTGGTGCTATAATCTATATTATTCTCATCAACCTTCATTTTTCCATACCCTAAACACTCGCAATGGCCTCTCAATCCACTTCTACATCGTCAACCATGCCATCATCAGTTTCTCTCTCATCAAGGACCTTGCCACCAATGCCTCCGCCAATCACGGGAGCACATCGAACTACTGCTACTGGAAGCAAGACGCAACTACCAATCTTTCAGAGCTCAAAAACCGATGCTGTTGCCCCGGTGGTTAACACTAATAGAGATGTTTCATCTATGTTTTCGCAGGCTAAAGCACATATGGAGCAGCAGAACAAGACTAACCAAAGGATCCTTCGTGAGATAGAAGATCTTAAGAAGACTAAGAGGCCAGCAGAGGATCTCACTCTCTTGATGCCCAGGATGCTGGATTTCACCACCCCAGGATCCATGGCTCAGCTTTCACAAGGATCAACCATCCTTCAACAAGGGTCCATGGGTCAGCA
This sequence comes from Bidens hawaiensis, assembly GCF_021521415.1. Lineage (NCBI taxonomy): Eukaryota > Viridiplantae > Streptophyta > Magnoliopsida > Asterales > Asteraceae > Bidens > Bidens hawaiensis. The sequence continues at coordinate 59,108 of NW_027494729.1, forward strand.
GGCTCAAGGATCCTCAATGTTTCAGCCAGGATCATCCATCCTTCAACAAGGGTCCATGGGTCAGCAGGCTCAAGGATCCTCTATGTTTCAGCCAGGATCACCCATCCTTCAACAAGGGTCCATGGGTCAGCAGGCTCAAGGATTCTCTATGTTTCAGCCAGGATCATCCATCCTTCAAAAAGGGTCCATGGGTCAGCAGACTCAAGGATCCTCTATGTTTCAGCCAGGATCATCCATCCTTCAACAAGGGTCCATGGGTCAGCAGGCTCAAGTATCCTCTATGTTTCAGCCAGGATCATCCATCCTTCAACAAGGGTCCATGGTTCAGCAGGCTCAAGGATCCTCAATGTTTCAGCCAGGATCATCCATCCTTCAATAAAGGTCCATGGGTCAACAGGCTCAAGGATCCTCGCTATTTCAGCAGGGGTCATCAGTCATTCCACCAGGATCCTCTACGTTATATGTTCAAGGGTCCTATAATTCTCAACCTCAAGGGTTCTTCTTTCAGAATCAAGGATCCTCAGGAATCCAGCACCTACGATCTTTCGAAGTCCATGATGGGGACATAATCCCCATGCAAACCATAGCTTCTGGAGGACCCATTCCGATTGCTGACTCCTCCTATCCCAGATACTCATCTGGAATACCAAACTCCACCCAACAGAGAGGTAACTGGTATGATCCTATATCTTTAGATACTAACCATGTTCCCATGCAGGATTCAGGTATCAACCAGGTCATGGCCAAGGAGTTACAGAAGCTAAAGGATATGATATCCAATGTCCCAGGAGTGATACGTCCAATTCTTGAGATACCGGAGGGAAGTCACAAATTATCCAGATTTGCTCCGCCCATATGTGATGCTGAAATCCCGAAGCGGTTCCAAACTCCCAACATGAAGACGTATGATGGGAGCACTGATCCTGAGGAACATGTTGCCCAATATAGGGAAAGGATGGAAATCAATCCTGTTCCTGAAAGACTCAAGGAGGCTTGCCTTTGCAAAGGATTTGGAGCCACACTAACGGGAGCTTCACTAAAATGGCTACTAAGCTTCCCCCTTTCTTGGTTACATCTTTCTCTCATTTAGTTAATTTGTTTAACACTCAATTTTCCTGTAGTCGGAAATTTGAGAGATTAACCAGTGATTTATATCGTGTTATCCAACCTAGTGATGAATCCCTTAGGGATTTCATTACCAGGTTTGGCAAGGAAGCTCTAGAAATCCCAAACCTTGATATGACTACTGCTGTTGAAGCATTCAAGATGGGAATTCAAAAGAGCTCCCCTTTTTATGATGATTTAGTGATGACTCCATGCAGGACATTAGATGAAGTCAGAAACAGGGCATTAAGATACATCCTCTTAGAAGAAGATAAAACGATCCAGGATCGTCTCGGGGGGCAAACGAAACAAGAAACTCCCGAAAATAATAAAGGATCCTGGAATAGGAACAACAATTCGAAGCCGTACGCCAAGTTCAACAATCAGAGCGTACGGGCAGTTGAAGAAGGAGATGACGATGAAGATTATTCTTGCATCTCTGACTATTGTTTCTCTGTAGATACTCATGGCTTGATTTGTGCCATGAAAGATCTGGGAGAAAAAGCAAGGTGGCCCCGAAAGAATGAGAAGGTTGTCGGCTTCAAGGACAAGTCTAAGTGGTGCGCCTTCCACGAAGATTTTGGCCACGCGACAGATGAGTGCATCGGCTTAAGGAAAGAAATTGGATACCTCCTGAGCAAGGGTCACTTTAAAGAACTCTTGGGAAGGAAGAAATCCAAGATCCAGGATCCTGAAGATCTACAACAGAAAGCAACACCACCGCCGCCGGATGCCCATATGATCAACTTTATCTCCAGAGACTACGAATTGTTTAGAGATTCTTGTGCCATAGAAGAAAGTCCCATAGAAGAATTCGAGTTGGATAATGAGAGACGACCACTCATCCCCACTACTCGAGTGACTGATCAGAGAATCTTTTTCAATTCAAGGATCCAGGATCCTCAACAGGACGAGCTGGATGCGTGAGCAGTCAATTTCATCTCTGGAGGTTCAGACATATGTGGAACTTCTTTCTCTGTAGCAAAAAGATTCGCCAAGGAGATCAAAATGGATAACGGGGATCATCCAAAAGTGTCAACCACATTAACAACATACAAGAGAATCTTCTTCGATGAGGAAGACAAGCTGAACATTCAGGATCCTCATCATGACGGTTTGATTATTACCTTATTTATCTCTAACCATTATGTACGCAGGATCCTAGTGGACGGTGGCAGCTCGGTTAACATCATCCAACATGATGTCATCAAGAAGATGAACATCCCGGATTCAGAAATCATTCCTAGAACATCAGTGCTAGTCGGTTTCAGTGGTGAAACCAAGAAGACATTGGGGGACATCAACCTCCCAATTTATATCGAAGGGTTAAATTCATACAAAAAATTTTGTGTTATAGACAACCTTTCCTGTTGCAATGTTATTTTAGGTAGGCCTTGGCTCCATGGAATGAAGGCTGTAGCTTCAACTTATCACCAATGCATCAAGCTACCTACTCCTTGGGGAGTTGTAAAGATAGTGGGTGATCAAGCGGAGGCTAGGAACTATTATTCATCGTCAATGAAGCCAGCAGCCAAACAAACTATAGCATAGCAACTACAGCAACATCCTAAGGACGTGCTGGAAGCTCGAGAGAAAGACCTTAAAGAAGTATCATTAGACCCCGATGATCCAGAAATAAAGGTGTTCCTAGGATCCAATATCCCCAGCAGGATAGAGGAGGATATAATATCCTTCTTAAGGCGAAGAAGATCTACCTTTGCCTTTAAGCATTCTGACTTGACATGTATTTCAAAAGAGGTAATCACTCATAAACTCGGCCTTGATTTATCTGTTAAACCCGTCCATCAGAAGCGAAGCAAATTCGCTCCTGAAAGGAACAAGATCATACAAGAAGAAGTTGAAAAACTTCTTAAGGCCGGTATGGTCAGAGAGGTTCAGTATCCTCGATGGCTAGCTAATGTAGTCGTTTCAAAAAAGAATGGAAAGTGGGGGGTGTGTGTCGATTTCACGGATTTAAACAAGGCATGCCCCAAGGATCCTTTCCCATTACCACATATAGATGCCATGGTGGACGCAACGGCTGTACATGAAATGCTTACCTTTATGGATGCTTCCTCTGGATTTCAACAAATTCAGATGGAACCATCTGATCAAGAGGATACAACATTCATGACTCCTACCGGCATATACTGTTATACTGCTATGCCGTTTGGACTAAGAAATGCAGGGGCAACATACCAAAGACTAGTCAACATGATGTTCAAGGATCAGTTGGGCAAGACTATGGAGGTATACATAGATGATATGGTGGTAAAGTCGAAGAAAGCAGAGGATCACCTCAGGGACCTTGAAGAAGCATTCAATATCCTTGACCGATATAACATGAAACTGAATCCATCCAAATGCCACTTTGGTGTTAGGGCTGGAAAGTTTCTGGGATATATGGTGACTAAAAGAGGAATTGAAGCAAGCCCCGAGCAGATTGAAGCCATCATCAACCTCAAGTCTCCTGCAAATTCCAAAGATGTCCAGAGACTCACCGGAAGAATAACGGCTTTGAATAGATTCATTTCATGATCTTCCGAGAAGTCCAAAGACTTCTATGATATCCTTAGAAAGAACAAGAAATTTGAGTGGACTAAAAAGCATGAAGCTGCGCTTACAGCCCTAAAGGATTGCTTATCCTCAGCTTCAGCTCTAATGAAGCCTGTGGATGGAGAATCCTTGTATTTATATCTTGCTGTCTCAGGAAATGCAGTGAGTGCGGTCTTAGTAAAGGATCATGAAGGTGAACAACATCCTGTTTACTATGTAAGTAAAAGTCTTCTATATGCGGAGTCCAGAATGTTCTTAGAAAACCAGAGTTATCAGGTAGAATGGCCAAGTGGGCTGTAAAATTAAGTGCATATGATATCCAATACGAGCCAAGAACAGCAATCAAGTCTCAAGCACTAGCGGACTTTGTGGCTGATTTCACTAGTGATCTACAAAAAGAAGCCGACCTGGAGGTTCAACAACTGGAAAAGACCAAGGATCCTTGGACACTATTCACCGATGGTGCTTCCAATGTAAGAGGTACAGGATTGGGGATCCTACTGAAATCGCCACAGGGGGGCATATTACCCCAGTCTATAGCTTGTGAATTCCAAGCAACAAACAATGAAGCAGAGTACGAGGCTCTAATCGCAGGTTTGCAATTAGCCAAAAGCATGAGATTCAGGTATCTTCAAGTTTATGTAGATTCTTTATTGATAACTAACCACTTTAATGGCTCGTATGCTGTTAAAGGTGAGAAACTAATGAAATATTTAGATGTTGTGAAGGAGTTATTGAAATCCTTCGAAATATTTAGTATTACACAGGTACCGAGGGAAGAAAACGCTAGGGCAGACGCCTTGGCAAACTTAGCCTCATCTCTGAAGATTCCTGAGGATTTGAAAATTCCAATAATCCACATTCTCTCGCCAGTAATAGGAGAACATGAAATTGGAGAGATAACAAATGATAAAGAAATCGTGCTCTGGGATCCTTTATCCTCAAATTACAAAGGATTATGGATCCATCCTATCAAGAACTATATTCAGACTGGAGAAATTCCAGCCACAGAAAATCCCAAGTCCTTCAAACTCAAGGTATCCCAGTATATTTTGTTAAATGATTTGGTATATAAAAAATCTCTTGCATGTCCATATTTGAGATGCATTGAAGATCCTGAGATCCAAGAAGTACTTAAGGATTTTCATGAAGGAGATTGCGGCAATCACACATGTGGAAGAGCATTATTTTCCAGGATACTTAGAATTGGATACTTCTGGCCAACAATGAAGAAGGATGCAGTGGAGTATTCAAGGAAATGTGATGCTTGTCAAAGACACGCGAATATCCTTCATCAACCAGCGGAGCCTCTATATCCTATATCCTCCTCATGGCCTTTCATGAAATGGGGTATGGATATTGTAGGCAAGTTACCAAAAGCACCAGGTGGAAAGGTCTTTATGCTTGCTATGACTGACTACTTCTCCAAATGGATTGAGGCAGAAGCATTTGTACAAGTCCGAGAAAGGGAAGTAATATCTTTTATTAAACGAAACATTATAACTAGATTTGGTATTCCCGCTAAAATTGTTTGTGACAATGGTTCCCAGTTTATCGGGAATAGAACCACTAACTTTTGTGACAGTTGGGGCATCAAAATGATTACTTCCACTCTAGTTCACCCTCAAGCCAATGGTCAAGCAGAGTCTAGCAACAAGATTATCATCAACAATCTAAAGAAGAAGCTAGGATCCAAGAAGGGAAAACGGGCTGAAGAACTTCATTACGTTCTTTGGGCACACAGGACTACACCCAAAAATGCGACAGGCCAGACACCCTTCTCTTTGGTGTTTGGATCGGAAGCTGTGATCCCTACAGAAATGGTGGTCCCTACTGCGAGAACGAGCATCCGTGATCCTGAAGCCAATGAAGAAAACCTTCTTGAAGACTTAGATACTATAGAAGAACTCAGAAACCTAGCAAAGATCAGAATGGCAGCTTATCAACAGAGAGTAGCTAGGGCATACAGCAAAATTATCAGAATCAGAAGATTCCAAGAAGGAGATCTAGTGTTAAGAAAAGCCTTCCAAAACACAACAAATCCGGCTGATGGGAAGCTAGCGCCCTAATGGGAAGGACCTTATCAAATTGAGTCAAAAGCAGGAAAAGGGGCGTATCATTTGCTCACAATGGAAGGCAACAAATTACCAAGAGCATGGAATGCCATCCACCTCAAGAAATATTTTTTCTGATAAGGATCCACTGTCCCGAGAGGATATATTATCCAGAAAAAGGATCTAGGATCCTTAAATCAGTAACATCTTTCTGATCAGTTATTCTTTTTGAATTATTACTGTTAGTTTAAGGATAATATATTCTTAACACTTTATCTTTTCCAAGTTTTGAATAACAATGCAGGATTATAATGATTCATTTGATGTTCAAGAGGTTGGCCACCTCTCCTTTGCATTTGAGGTACTATCTTATATCCCTTGGCCTAGCCCACGTTTGGATATGACCCCCGATGGTCATATCCCCACGGTTTAAAGGTTTTCACCTTTCTCACGATCGCCAGTTGCGCACGCTATCCAACATATAGTTCGGGGCAGCGGGACCAGTACACGCTTAGTGGCTGACAATTTATTGTCTCCGGCTATATGGAGGATCCTATGAATTATGGTAGACGTACCATACCTCCGGTTTATAACGTTTTCACGTTATCTCAAGTTTGGGCTAAATCCCGGTTCGGGCGAGTCCCCAGTTAACATCCGTATCTTTGGGCCAGTCCCCAGTTTGGGCTTGTCCCCAGTTTATTGGGCTTGTCCCCAATTTATTTTATGGGCTTGTCCCCAGTTTTTTTTATGGGCTTGTCCCTAGTTTTTCGGGCTTGTCCCCGGTTTATTTTATTGGCTTGTCCCCAGATTACATGGGCTTGTCCCCAGTTGCACGGGCTTGTCCCCAGAATATTTGTTGGGCTTGTCCCCAGTTTAGTGGGTTTGTCCCCAGTTAATAATATGATGTAGCGGATTATCTAAGTTTTTCCTAAAGATCAAGAAACTAAGGATCCCGGATCCTAAAGATACTCTTGTAAGGAACATTAAGAGTTCAATACTTCTAGTAACTTAGGTCTATCTAGACCTTCTGGTATGATCTTTATTGATTAACTTATGTATGATATTTATTGCAATGAATTTAGATATTCCAGTTGGAAGGGCTATTCGCTTAAAGTTATTTGATTACTAAAATCTATAGCTATTTTCGGGATACTTTATCCTAAAATTTGCCCTTTGAGGGAATTTTTCTTATATGAGTTTTATCAACTATTAAAGAAATTTTATCCTAAGAATTATGATTTAAGGATATTCTTCCCTAAATATTTTTTTTAGGATATTCTATTCTAAACGATTTTTAAGGATCTTTTATCCTAAAAACCTTTTATTCAAGATTATTTGTCAAACTGCTAACAATGCTAAACTTATATTTAACAAATTTTTGAAAATAAATAACAGGTAGATAGCCAAAAGATTTATATATTAATTAAGATAAGCCTCAAGGACTTATCCAAAATTTTTAACCCGGACTTCACCATGCGAAAGACGGACCATCCATCCGGGTTAAGTGGAAGTTACTAACGGTTCATAGAGTGCAGGAAAATTAAAAATAGGGGCAACAAAGGCTTCATCCCCACAAACAGAGGATCCCTCCACCTTTGTCACCCCCGCAGATTGTCTTAATGATCATGGATCCTTTATCCTAAATACTATTGTTTATTACAGATCATAAAGATTGTTCATAAAAAACATCAACACCAAACAAAAAAGTGGGCTCGGGCCTTGTCTTTGATATCCTTCATTGCCCCGCTTAAGCTGCATCTTTGTAGATTCCCAGCCGAATCTACACGGAAATGTCTCGTTCTACGTAGGTGCGGAATTCCTACGTAAGACGATACGAGCGTAGAATCGATATACGTTAAACACAAGCAAACACACGTTACAATACTCAAAAAACACGTTGTATTGCAACTAATAACACGTGATATACAATCACCGATTACACGTACTGAAAACTTGATTTTCAAATAACCCGTAGGCTAACCTATATATCATACTACAACTTCGCCTAACATGTTTAGGCGAAGTTGTCACTAACTTCGCTTGTTCCACAAGTTCGCCTATATCAGGCGAACTTGTGAGACAAGTTCGCTTAAACATCAATACAAATCCAAATAACACGATTACAGACACTAGATACTGAACTACTGACATCATGTACCAACAGACTCCCCCTTGGCAGTAGCTTCATATCTCTATCTTCAATCACGTGTCTTGTAATCTCAAAAATCTTGTATCTTCCATCTTTAAGCATGAACGCCTTCTCGTACACAAAATGAAACTACTCTTTGATATTTCTTTGCTTCTTCTTTCCAAGCAGGAATGTAAAATATCCTTTTGTCGTTCAGCACCTGCAGATCAGCTTGAGACAAATTCACTAAGTGCATTGGATCATACACTCTCATCAACTCTTGTTCATCTTCATCCTCCATCACTGCTTCAGCTGTTTCACTATCAACGTACCACCATTTCAGATCTTTGAGCACATCCTTGGGCATTTGTTTCATCGGCACTTCTTTTAGACACCGGATCGGCTTATACTTCATTATCATCCAAGGCTTGCCATCAGCTCTCATACCTCTGTCTTTATCTTCAACTAGCTTTCCCTTCTGCGGCTTTAATAACTCGAACTTTTTCTCTTTTATGCTTTCTTTCCAAACTATCTTCCCAATAATCCTAGCCATATTATCGTCACTCCTGTTTATCAACCCCAACCTGGCTAAGTCCTTCACTTCACATTCAGGCAACGTATTCAACGATCTCAACAACCTCTTGAAATACTGAACCCCATCATACCGTTTAATCACAAAAAGCCTCAACTGCTCATCATATAACCAGCATATAATCTCCTTTTTCGATTCAGCATAACCCTTGATGTTGTAACTTTTCTTGAACATAGTAGGGACCGCCGGTTTCTTAGTCTTTACGAACCACTGAGCGTAGCCTTCTTTCCATCTTGGCTGCTCCTTCCATTCTGTCTCATCACATCCCGTATCTTGACCCAGATCTGACTTTTCAACTGCCGGAATTTCATGTTCAACATTCTCCTCCACAATCTCTCCTTCTTCAGCTTCATCGTCAATCACGATCTCAGCCCCTATCTTCTCAATCTCTTCCATTGGTAACACATCATCATCACACATAACATCATCATCTAACACCTCCTTAGCATCCACAACCACCACATCATCACCCCCTGAACCGCCAGCTGCACTCGTTGACTCTCCCTGAGATGTGGAAGTTCCAAGAGCTTGTTCAGTTCTTGGCAACTCACCACCTGCATCTTTCGATGCATTGGGGTCATCGTCTCGATCGTTGCTCTTTTTTGTCCTCAGCTCGTCACACTTACAGCTCGTCTCCCCCTGAGATGCCAAGAACTGTTTCAAGGCATCAAATATTTTACCATGCTCGATCAGGAGGGACGACTGAATTTGATTCTTCGCAACGAGGCGCTGAATAGCATGAGTCTGGATAAGATTTACTCTTGATTGTTCTGCCACGACCCTTTCAAGCGCTGCTATTCTTTCCGAGTCGGATAAGGTTGCATCGAAATCAAACCTCATATGTGATATGTCTTGAGCGTACGGAGGAGGGATTCCCAATGTAACCGGCACCTCAGAAACAGGTGGAAACGTAACCGCAGGTGGTATCGTAACCGACAACCCTGCAGTGGCAACAACTGTCGACTCAACAAACCTTGCTACGACCTCCGATGGAGTAAGAGATGGAGGTGGCAAGGACACAATCTCCGGAGCCGAGAGCTGGAATGTAGTGGGTGGGATGCTAAAGGAAGATGAGGTAGTCACCACGGGAACATCCGCGGCGCTTAACCCTGTAACTGGCAGTGATGAAGGGACCATAGTCATACCAGACAGTGCGGGTGGAGTAAAACGAACCACCCTTGAGCTCTCACCAGCTCCCGAACCTGCACCTGCCCTTTCCCTTCTCGATCTTCGAACCAACCGATGTAAATCTTCTTCAAAATCCGAATCACTGTCATCGGTGTCTCTCTTTCTCTTCCCATGAATTCTTTCTTGAGAGATCAAAATCTGTCTAGCCTCAGCCACATCATCATTCGAAGAATCAGAATCAGCCTCCGTCGTAGCTGCCATAGCCACATCCACACTAGTAACCCGTGCAACCGAGACTTGTACATCTTCCTCAGGATCAACACGCTCCATATCAAAAAATCCTTGACCGCCAAACGCAGCTTCAAGGTCTACATTTTCCTCCGGTGCCACAACAGGAGCAGCAGGTAAAGTTTGTTGTACCTCAGGTGGTGGTTGAGGTGCTCCAGCCTGTTGTGGTGCCGGATCCCGAAACTCGTCCCCACGAGCTGCAACATACGCGGGATTGATCAAGTACCCAAACAATGGAGTATGTCGAGGACGGAGCTCAGGCTTACTTCTTGCACTTGATGATCTACACTGAGCGAAGATTCTCTTGCTTACACTCTCCACATATCTAATCGGGCGGCGCTGAGGTAACGTGGGAGCAAAATGATTCAAGATCATTTGAAGGAATCTTGGATACATCAAGAACCTCTCACGCGCCACCGCTCGTCTTTGACGGTCTATCTCGTAGAACACCATCTGACTAAAGCTATAACGCTTATTGTAAGTCAGTGCTGTCATCGCCGACTGCATCGTTGCACCCATTCCATCTGTACCAGCCTTTCTCCCCGACATACACACGATCATCACGTGCATGAGAAAGCGCCATTGGTCCAGCAAGAACCCCTTGCGTCTCTGAGTATCCCCCAAAGGACCAGAATAGCCCATTCTCAGAAAAGCACCATCTCTGAATGGAGCCACGAAGTCGGTAGGGTCATTTCTCGTTTCATCCCCAAACTGCAAAGCCACCCTGATCTGCTCAGACGAGAACTGCACTACCTGATTGTTAACCATTGCACGCATAACTGGGGGCTCGACTCGACAATCATATTCAACTGTTTGCCAGAAATCTTCGATGTTTGGCAAAGAGATAGGCAGTGTTGTAGTAATAGCGTGGAAGATACGCGAGCGGATAAGAAACGTGATGATTTCGCGGAAATCATCAACACCGCTCGCATCCGGGTCCAAAGTTATGTACATGTTATGCCCCGGGAAAAACTGCCGATTGTTATCTCCTCCTTCGTCACCACCAGCACCACCGGCTCCCGCTACAGCTGCCATATCTGCAACATAAACGGTCTAAGTTAGAAAAACGTCGAAGCAAATCACAACTTTGCCTATTACCATGAGCGAAGTTATGATTTATACTGTATAGGCGAAGTTAGGGGTGGGGAGAAGTTGGAAACAACTTCGCCTTAACTTTAACTTTGCCTGATAACAGTTAATTAGAAATAAGTTAAGGGCTAGGCGAAGTTGATGATAACTTCGCCTAACCACAACTTCGCCTCTTATTCTGTTAAACAATTAAATCAACAGGCGAAGTTAAGCGTTAGGCGAAGTTAAGGATAACTTCGCCTAAACTGCAACTTCGCCTGAATCTGAAGCGGCAACAGTTTAGAGACAAATCGAGGTGAGATTTGGAGAATTTGATGATTGTGGACTCATAAACACATGATTTTATGGATATCAAAACGATCAAGATGATTACGACCACGTAAAAACTAGTTTGAAAATCGGGTGTTGCGGGTTTGAATGAACGGGGTCCTAAGACGGACCAAAACGACCTCTAAATAAATGATCAACGTGAATTATACGTTACCCCGACTCTACACACCTTTAACGTGGATTGAAATTGAGAGAAAATAACAAAGATTGATTCACAGTTAACTTCGGTTGATGGTTAAAAAGCTAACTTCGCTGGTTTATGAAAATAATGAAGAGTTTGACCAAAAATATCTTTATATAGGGTCAAAGTTATACAGGCGAAGTTAGGGTTAACTTCGCCTATCCCATAACTTCGCCTGTTTAAACAACTTCGCCTATCCTATAAGTTCGCCTGTTTAAACAACTTCGCCTATATTAAACTTTACAAAACAAACCCTCATACTTTGAACATTTTGCAATTAACTTTTAAAACTTCCTTTAAAGAGTAAAATGTTACAATCAACTACCAAGTAACCAGGTATAAAATCATAAAACGACATAAGTAGAATAAATTTTAGAAATAAAGTACACGGGATCAAATTTCAGTCTTGACGGGGGACCAACATGTTTTAGAAAAGATCCGAACAGGAATCATACTAATTAAGTGACTGTCACATAGATCCATGTTCAGTTGTATTATGACATAAAGAGACAGGTTGTAAGTAGGTAAATAACTTAGTATTGTTTTCATCGCTTCTGTGATACGGGTTAGGTTCAATTAAGCTCAAAACTTAAATGGGCAACACATCAGAGATTGTGATGCCTCCTATCTATTCTCAAAGCTTATTTGGCTTCCCCAAGTCACCCCGAGTTGACCTCGACCCGTAGTGTCTGATTAAATAGTAAGTACTCTTCGATCTTTAGACTCTTCTTCCCGTTCTCTTTCTTGCCTCATGATTGATAAGTATTACATTATAACCTTTAGAAGGCTTAAATAATTTTTTTTTTTAAATAATAAGATTTACACAGCTTCAAGTAAACTACTGCAAGTCCCGAATCTGGATCACTGCAGTTTCTTGACACACCATCTTCTCGGGAATCAGAACACTCACGGGCTCGTGTATGACTGGGTAATCGCTTTTCTGCCTATCATTTGGAAAGATATATACGGAGACATGCACAACTCTTAAGGAGTTTCCACGTAAGATCGAGGAGATTTAGTTAGTATCACTTCTACTTTTACGCACCATAAAAAGCTACCATGACATACAATGACTGTTCTAAAGTCTTTTAGGCCTAATAACTTCACTAGTTAAGCACACAGAATTAGTTTGTCCATCACTTTCCAAGGTTGGATCAATTTTCTTTTAAACATTGTATATTCACTTCTTACGAAGTAGTAGACTTGAAAAATTATTTCATCTCCCAATTAAAAAAAAATTTAACTTCTATCGCCCCGATCAAGTCGAAGTCTTCAGGTAAACGGCTATCCTGAAGATCCAATGGATCAGCTGGACCGACCACATACGAGTATGTGTCCTTCTAACTAAGTATGAACGACTAATTTTCAGCGAAAGAATAAAAACACATCATAAACCGCCCCGGTCACTTTCAGTCATCTGGTTAATGGCTATCCTCATACTCTACAGGTAGAAATGAGGACCAAACATATCCGAAGATATGTCCTTCAAACTGAAGCAACCGACATAATTCTAAGCGATAGTGACGTTTTTTTTTTTGTAAGTAAAAACGAAAAACACGGTTACTCGGGATTGATCATCCCATTTAGCTCAACAAGGTTTTGAAAACGAGTTTTGTCAAACGCTTTAGTAAACAAATCAGCGAAATTAGCTAACGAATAACCTTTTCGAGCACTATCAATTTCTTCTCAGCACAATCCCGTATAAAATGATGACGGATGTCAATGTGTTTAGTTTTGCTATGCTTTACGGGATTGTTAGTTACTGAGATAGCAGCAGTGTTATCTATGCAAATAGGAGTATGAGTGAAATTCAGACCGTAATAGCGCAATTGCTGTTGTATCCAAAGAACCTGGGAGCAGCAGTTCGATGCTGCCATGTATTATGCTTCACAGGTAGAAATGGCGACTGAGGTCTGCTTCTTGCACTGCCATGACACTAATCTGCCTCTAAGAAACTGACATCCACCTGTTGTCGACTTCCGATTCTGATTGCATCCTCCATAATCAGAATCCGTGTAGGCGACTAACTCGAAGTCTCCCCCTTTCGTGTACCACAACCCTAGCTTAGGCTTGCCTTTGAGATAACGCAATATCCTCTTCACACCTTTCATGTGAGATTCCTTTGGGTTTGCCTGAAAACGAGCACAAAGACAAACTGCAAACATAATATCAGGTCTAGATGCAGTTAAATACATTAAAGAACCTATTATTGCTCGATATTGGGTGGGGTCCACGTCTGCATCACTGTCTGAATCAGCACCCAATTTATGGTTGACGCAAACTGGAGTATCAAATGGAGTGCTGTCCTCCATCTTGAAGCGCTTGAGAACGTCTTGGACATATTTAGTCTGATGAATGAACATCCCATCTTTCTTCTGATCAACCTGCAATCCTAAAAAGAAAGTTAGTTCACCCATAGCACTCATTTCAAACCTCTTTTACATGACGGCTTCAAACTCCTGACACATGGCGACTTTTGACGCAGCAAAGATGATGTCGTCCACGTAGACTTGAACCAGAAGAAGGTCTCTTCCTTTTCTCTTCACGAACAGTGTGCTATCGATCTTTCCCCTTTCAAACTCATTCTCAAGCAAGTAATCGGATAGAGTTGCATACCAGGCACGAGGGGCCTGATGTAGCCCATATAGCGATTTACTTAGCTTGTACACGTGATCAGGAAAGTCTGGGTCAGGAAAACCCGGAGGCTGCTCAACGTACACAACCTCATCGACTTTACCGTTAAGAAATGCACTTTTCACGTCTAATTGGAACACCTTCATCTCCTTGTGTGCAGCAAATGCCAAAAACAGTCGAATCGCTTCCAATCTTGCCACGGGCACAAACACTTCATTGTAGTCGATCCCCTCTTGCTGATTAAAACCTTTTACAACCAGCCTTGCCTTGTTCCTTATGATTATTCCTTTCTCATCTCTCTTACATTTGAAAACCCATTTGGTGCCAATCGCATGCACATTCTTCGGTTTTGCAACCAAATTCCATACCTCCATCTTCTTGAACTGGGCTAACTCTTCTTGCATGGCTTCGACCCACGAGCTGTCCTTGAGAGCCATTTGATAGTTCTTTGGTTCAATCTGGCTGATGAAGCAGGTGTACAAGCATTCGTTAATGATGCCTGTATCTTTAATGCTTGTGTAAACACAAGTGTGCTCATTCAAGCTTCGTCTTGTTTGTACACCGTCGGACAGAACACCTATCACGTTCTCCAAAGGGTGATTTTTGTGAACACTCGTAGTCGGAACCGAACTGACTTGCAGATTGTCTTCCAGGTTCGAAGATAGTTCATCAATGGGTGATTGTTGTTGAGAGTGAAAAGGATTGAAGAATTCCTATTCTGTAGAGGTAGCAGGGGTATCAACAACATTTGACGAGGAAGGTTGACATTCATCGTACTGCGGTCGTTGCACAACACTTTCTTCCTCATCATAAAGAATCTTCGTAGCTATTCTCTCATCAACTTCTGCACAATCCAAGTAAGGAAAATTAAAAGATTTAAAAGGCTTATCATAGTCGAAAGCCCCAGCGGGTCCCGTGCTTGGTTTTGGTGATTTGTAACTTGTGATGTCAGTGTTACACACCACCTCAACCTTGCTGGTCGATAGATTTAAGACTCGTCTGTTGGGCGTCCCAACAACATATCCGACTAAAATACCTTCGTCGGCTATCTCACCAAATTTTGAGTTCGTCTTTAATATCGAACACGGGGACCCGAATGGTTCGAGACCATTCAAGTTAGGCTTTCTACCATGCATAATTTCATAACATGTTTTATTCAATCTTTTAACAGTTAAAACTCGATTAAGGATATAACAGGCTGTTGCAACAGCTTCAGCCCAGAACACCACAGGAAGTTTAGAATCAGCCAGCATGGTTCTGGCTCCTTCAATTAGCGTTCTGTTCTTCCTCTCAGCCACCCCATTTTGTTGCGGAGTATACGGAGCGCTGTACTGGTGGTCTATCCCTTTCTGTAAGCAGAATATCTCCATCTGATAGTTTTTGAACTCTGTCCCATTGTCACTCCTGATGTATTTAACCTTTCTCCCCATAATATTCTCAACCTTGGTAATCAAGTTAATTACCAACTGAACCGTTTCATCCTTTGTCTTCAGGAAATATACCCAAGAATATCGAGAGAAATCATCAGTTATCACCAAGTAGTATGATGTTCCACTTAGGCTTTTTACATTCACGGGACCGAAGAGATCCATGTGATGTAGGTCTAGGGTACTGACTATTGAATTAACCTTCTTGGTGTGATGAGATTTCTTGTGTTGCTTTCCCTTCTTGCACGATAGACATTGGTCTTCAAAGTTGAAATTTTTCAAGGGAACACCCAGCACCAGCCCATTCTTGACAATGCAGTTCATTTTTTGAAGATGTATATGCCCCATTCTTCGATGCCATAACTCGGACTCCGATTCAGTTGCTTTTGATAGAAGACATGATTCTTCTGTTGCCATCTCAGTCGACCTCATGTCCATAACATATGTATTCTTTTCCCTTGGAGCCTTCATTACTATCCATGCCTCTGGTATCTTGAAACCAGGATACAGTACAATCGCTTCATTTTTGGTAAAGTGCACAGTGTAATCTTTGTCACAGATCTGAGACACACTCAGCAAATTATGCTTCAGCTCTTCAACGAAATTCACCTTTTCTAGCTTCATTTTACCATTTGTCACCGTCCCCATTCCAGTAATTCTACCACCACTCTCTCCAGCAAAACTTACTCTACCTCCCTGAACAGGTTTCCATTCGTGTAACAAATTCTTGTTACCCGTCATGTGCCGAGAACAGCCGCTATCCACAACTCATAGATTGTTTGCAGCCCTGTTCAACTGTTCCTGCACGATTAAAGTAAAGGATTAAAATCTTTGGACCCAAGACCTATTGGTCTTGGGTCGATTAAATCTGTTAAAAGGCATCCCGTACTTTGGCTGTCCAAAGTTAGTATTAGAATGATTTCTGTAAGTCCTAAAAGGATACCTTCTTGTAGATTGACTATGAGGCCATCCAAACCTTCGTGAATTAAATGAATTATAACTAATGATTTGGTTGTTAACAGGGAAAAACTGAGATCGATTTCTTTGAAAACCTGGATTAGTTCAATATCTGAACTTTGATGAGTTTGCATTCTTACCATTATAGTAATTACTGTTAGCTCTATTCTCAGTTTTCGAAGGCCTCATACCTCTGAATCTCTGATTCAGAGGGCAATCAGCAATCAGGTGTCCTATTTGATTGCATCTGAAACAACTCCTGTGTTCAACTTTCGTCTCAACAGTTGTTTTAGATGTTGAGGTTGCATTACTGCCCGTTTGTCTAACATATGGTGGGACATACGGGTTTAGTGGAGAATTCTTTTCAGTTGGTTTATGTTCCTCTCCACGTTTTAGTAACACTGCCTCTTCTTTTATCTCACTAGACTCGGATGTCTTGTCCGAATTTGATGAGACAGAACTAGGAACAGAAATCTTAACATTCGAAACAGGCTTACTCGTTTCGCTTTTACTAACTTCAGGATCTTTAATCGTAACTTTAACAGGAACTGTCTGACCAATTTCAACATCAACAGATTTCTGATTACTAGGATCATAATTATAGTTATGATTATAAGGTGGTGGAACTTCAGAATATCCAATTCCTCCCCTTTTAACTGGGGAACGTTGATCACTTACGAGGTGATCAAGTATTGCGGAGGAATTTCTAAGTTGCTCAAGCTTTCTGTTTAGTTCCACCACTTTCACCTGGTAATCAGCTATCTGTTTATCCCTTTCAGCAATTAGTTTGGTTTTCTCTTCTAACACTTCATAGCTAAGATCAATTACTTGTATTTTTTCAGCTAGACTGGCTTTAAGACTTCTGATATCTTTCTCACTAGCTTTTATTTTTACCGTGTAACTGTTTTCTCTACTTTTAGTGTAATAATGATCTTCTTTTACTGTTTTAAATTGAGCATCCAAACTAACAAACTGATCAGTTATTGTTTTCAATTGTTCAGACAGATTTTCACATTTCGTACAAGGGAGTTTAGAACTTACCTCAGAAAGCTGATCATTCACCTCTGCCATATAAGCTTGATCTTCTCTTGTCTCTCTGTTTTTTCCTTCAGTTTCGATGTTAACCAAGTTGGCCTGTTTGAACACTTCCTCAACTTGCAGATTCCAATTGTATTCCCCGTTCTGTCTGGATATCATCGCCCTATTCTCGTTACTTCCCCCATTCGGTTGTGTTGGCCTGTTCTGACTACGTTCTACTCGTTCATTTGTGCATTCTTTAGCAAAGTGTCCATTCTGTTGACAGTTATAACACCGAACCTTTGACTTATCAAACCCTGGTCTTTCGCCAACAAACTTTCTACTAGTTTTCTTCATAAACCTTTTGACTCTTCTTACTATCATCACCATCTGCCACTGCAGATCCATTTCCTCCAGATCATCAGCATCGATCTGATCATAGTCTTTGTCTAAAGTTGCAGGGTTAACGATTTTACCTTTAATGTAATTTTCGTAAGAAGCAATGAAAGATGCATAGAGAGCAAACTGCTGTTCAGCATATTTAACACTCATGGGCATCTGAGAGTAGTTGTTGTTCGGAACACTTGAGGAAAAACTACCCTTTGTTGCTTGAGGTTTAGAAGCATTTGTTCCACCAGCTACGAAACACACATCACCATCCATGTTGAGAGATACATGACCATCATGAGTTGAGTTAGAGCTCGAGTCTCCCTTTGAGTAGTAAGCAGATGATTCTGACTTCGAACTTGAACTTGAATTAACTTTCGCACCATACATTCCCGGATCCTGAACCTGATCAGTTGATGTCTCTTTTCGAACCATGTTAAGTTCAAAAGTTCGTAGTTTATTGACTGCTGTTTCCAAGTCAATGTTGGCAAACTCTTTATCTTCTCTCATCAAGACAGTGTACATCTCCCATTTCGGTGGGAGAGCATCAAGAAGTTTTTCCACGATCTCTTCTTCTTTATAGTCAATTGAATAGTTCCTGAGTTCGGTCATTAAGTGGTAATACCTTGTGATGAAAGTGACTCATTCTTCAAATGCTTGAACACCGAGAATTGGGTTTTGAGTAGCTTAATTTTGGATGCACGTATCCCCACATTACCTTCATATGGGTTTTCAAGCGCTTCCCATAGCTCTCTGGCGGTTTTATATTTCCTGAAGGTGTGAAGAATCTCTTGTGGAAGAGCCATTGTTATCGCAGCATGAGCTTTGCTTTCAGCCTCATACATCTTCTTTTCTTCCTCTTTCATCTTATTGTATTTCTTAATTTGTTCACGACCCTCATACAAAGCCGTTGGTGGAATGTATCCATCTTGAATGCACACCCACGTCTTAGCATCATGATATTTAACATACTGCTCAAACCGATCTTTCCAAGCCACGAAATCGGTACCCTTAAGCATTTTCGGTGCCTTAGTAGCTGAACTTGCTTCCACCTCCATTTTCACCAGTTCCGTAATATTTATAGAAGTCATCTTTGGAGGAAATACGAATGAACACTCAAAGAAACAAACAAAAAATGTTTAATTATTCAGAACAGTACCAATAGGCGAAGTTAAACTTAACTTCGCTTAAGTCTTAACTTCGCTTGAATTCTTAACTTCGCTTCTTCTCAACTTCGCCTGATTAGGCGAAGTTGCAGATAACTTCGCTTAAGTTAAGCGAACTTGTGAGGTAGGCGAAGTTGTTAATAACTTCGCTTAAACTTATATCTTCGCCTAAACCCTACAAACAGTGGCGGCAACTTCGCCTGATTAACACAACGTTTTTGCAGGTTTGATTTTGACGTTTTGCGAGGTATGCAAAGGTGTAATGGGTTGTTTTTGGTGGAGTGAGGTGAGTAGTACACAAAAACTCGGTATTCCAACGTAAACTCGTCCCGCGAATAGTCGAACGGAACGATTTCTACACCCGTGTGATAATCCCGAACCACACAATCACGAGCAAAAGCTCTGATACCAATTGTAGGTTCCCAGCCGAATCTACACGGAAATATCTCGTTCTACATAGGTGCGGAATCCCTACGTAAGACTATACGAGCGTAGAATCGATATACGTTAAACACAAGCAAACACACATTACAATACTCAAAAAACACGTTGTATTGCAACTAATAACACGTGATATACAATCACCGATTACACGTACTGAAAACTTGATTTTCAAATAACCCGTAGGCTAACCTATATATCATACGACAACTTCGCCTAACATGTTTAGGCGAAGTTGTCACTAACTTCGCTTGTTCCACAAGTTCGCCTATATCAGGCGAACTTGTGAGACAATTCGCTTAAACATCAATACAAATCCAAATAACACGATTACAGACACTAGATACTGAACTACTGACATCATGTACCAACAATCTTCAACCGCAGCATCACCTTCTCCCTTACCATCCTCAACCACCTCTTTAACGCCACTGATCCCAGCCTCGGTGTTCTTAACCATCTCTTCGTCACCATCACCCCCAAGGTCGTCAAGAGCAGCCTTCCATTTCTCCACATCCCAGTCCGACTTGTCGAAAGCGGGATCACCAGCCTCCTTCGCCATCTTGATCCGCGCCTGGTATACCGACCTGGCAGCCCACACCTTGGCTTCATCAGTAGCTTGCTCCACTGCCTCTTGACGTTGGGCTTCGGCTAAGGATAGCTGATCCTCCAACTGTTTCTTCTCTTTGGAGAGTTGGATCATGGCCGTATCCTTTTCAACCACAACTTTTCCTAACCCCGACAACTTGTCACTCATTTGGCCAATGATCTTTTCATAGTGCTCTTTAAAAGCATTCATGGCCTGTACACAAGAAAATATTCAAAATCAAAAGGATACTGGATCCTACAAGTCAGAATTTCAGGATATAGGATTCTTACAGAGAGAACAGTGTCGTAATGGGTCTCAGGAGCAGAGGATCTTTTCCTCTTGGAAGCTGCGGACTTGGCCCGGGTTGTTGCAGTCTTGGGTTCAGAGCTGGTGCCTGTCTTTGAAGCCTCCTTCTTCACAGCAGGAGAAGTAATCATGCAGTCGATGTCGTCTAGGGAGAACTTGAGAGCTGACTTTCCAGATTTCTTGGAGCCTGTAGAAAAAAAATCGCCAGATAAGTGTTCTATTTTATTTTATTTACTTTAAAATTATTGACTTACTTGACATGCTTGAACTTGAGGAGATGTCACGAAAACCTTCAACGAACAGAGCTTGAAAGGTCCTAACTTCGGTATCCAGTGTTAGGAACCGTTTTGCTTTCTCTTCTGTTCCAGGTAGCTTACTCAATGAAGCAAAGTTCTCAACTGCAGACAACAAAAATGAATAAGGATTAAAATTTAAGCATAAAGGATCATGCCATTCTTTAAGGATCTAGGATCCTACCCTTCGTGACCCATGTTAAAGGAAGATCAGCCCCCCCTGGTATTGAGTCATGTTTTACAAAGAAAAACTGATTCCTCCACACGGAATCATTTAGAGTGGCTTTTAAGATAGGATGGGGCTGTCGGGGTTTGGATTTGAAGATGAAGCGAGCAGGACCGTGGGTAGTAAGAGTATACAAATATGACATTTCGGGAAGACCAAAATCGAGTTTCTCCTCTTTGATGTTTCTTTCGATAGTTCTCAGAACCCTCAAGATCATTGGCATAGCCTGCATATAGGATATGCCAGTAGAATCGAAGAAACTTTGGGTAAAGGATGGAAAAGGGTACTTGTAGCCAATTAGGAATGGAGTCGCCGGGAAACAGATCCAAACTTTGGAATACACATCGCTTCTGATACTGGATTCGTAGGGTCGGAAATTGATTTTTGTAGGAAACAATGTACGAAAATCTTCGACCTCGGGATCCGTAAGCTTACAGATTTCAGGAGATGGGTTGGCGAGCAGATATTGGGGTTCCATTTCGGTTAGTTCGGAACCACCGGAGGACTGTTCGGAAGGATTAGAAGGGGCCGGAGAAGAAGAAGAAGAAGCGACAGACATGATTAAAGAAAATAAGAAAGAAAGGTAGAAGATACCTGATGCGTCGGACGAAGGCGTGCTTATAATTAAAGATATAGGGCGGCATATATAGACGATTATAATAAACCTTCGGGGTTAAATGGTAAATATTCTGGCAAAACCGTCCCATCTATCAGTTTTCACAATGGATTTGAATTTCAAAATGACAGCTGTATTACACTGTCACCCGCCATTTTGGGAGCAATTGTTAGGCCATGATTTTTTATACTGAGGATCCTTTATCCTTGACTATCTTATAGATAGTATATCCTTGAAATATGTATCAGGATATAAAGGATCGACGATCCTCGGTATTACTTGTTTACAAATGATTGCGTTTAGTATGGTGATGTGTTAGACAGGTGTAGCAACTTTAAGACGAACTTGCATCAATTATCTTCACAGAACATCCTCTAGCTGGAACGTGGATTCAGGATCCTATTTCAATGTAGCTGTTAATGGACGAATCTATGTGAAGATGAACGTGAAAATAACAACAACGGCTATGAGACTCATTCTTCCGCTTATCTCGCTACTGGGTGGCTATTGGCACGTGGTCAAAGGTCGTGGAGCGGCTAAGTGGAGGACTTCCGGATAGATAGGAGATATTGATAGTAATATTTTTTATTTAAACGAGCTATGATCGAGTAGGTAAACACATGTATTATCACACACACTAGAGCAGAAACAAGCATTCTCTTTACACGCTAAGCATACTTTGTAATCTCGATCATATAATCCATCGCACTTGTAACCACCTTTTGTTTATCAATATAATTGACGGTGATAGTTTTCACCGTCCGAGGGTTTTTTGTGCCGGAGATCACGATAATCATATACTCATCGACCAAAGGTTACCCTGTTGATCCATGATTGAAGTGATTCGACCAAAGTTAGCTCATTAATCCTTGACCGACGTCATTTCTTCAAAGATTACCTCGATAAGTTTTTACCGAAGTAAGACTATCTTGATTAAGGGCTTTTTCCCTCGTGATCAAACCTTATTGTTCACCTATATCGCGCTTATACACTTGTCATCATCAAGTTAGCACCTTACCTCACATAACAGATTTGGATATTGGATCCTTAGCTGATTTTTATCCAAAACAACTTTGTCCACATTTTTAACAAAGACTTTGTTGCTTTGAACATGAGCTTTCTGAATTGAAGGTTGAGCTTTAACACTTTCAGGTTTAACTGGTTTAATCTTTTCAGAAATCACCCATTCTTTAACAATCACATCCTCTTCTTTTCTAGAAAAAGGATTTGGTTTGTAATCATTATGAAAAGGTGGTGGAATCTCAACAAAACCTATCCCTTTCTTTTAATCTTTTTGCTTACCAGATACTTCAATTATTTCATTTAGCAAAAAGGAAGAATTTCTGAATTTGCCCAATTTGTTTTTTAAATCAAGACCTCATTTTCAAGCTCGGTTATCTTTGATCTATGTTTCAAGATTTCTTGAAATTTTTGATCATTGATGGTCATTTTCACCGATAATTCATCTTTAAGATCATGACTACTTATAGTTAAAGCCTCAATTTTCTCTCTTGAATTCATTTGAGAGGTCAAGGATTGTCTATAAGTATCTTTTAACGAAACAATATCTTTTAGTAAATTATCATTTTGAAGTTTCAAGGCATTTATCTTAGACTTATTGGTCTCACATTCAACACAAGATAAATTAGAAGTAGAATTACTAACCTCATTTTGCTTAGCCATGCAAGCAGACTTGGTTGAATCAGTGATCTTTGCCATGCAAGCGAAAGTAGTTGGAATCTTTTCATTTGAATCATCAGATTCAGACTCAGTATCAGCATCAGAAGAAATTTCACTTCGACTTACATCATGAAAATACTCAATAAATCCAAACATTGCAAGATTTGCTTGATTGTTCCCACATAATAACCTTTGTGACCAGTCATCTCCATCTAAGTTTGATAACATTGCTTGAGATCCAGAAGACGAAGGTTTACCTCCAGAAGACTTTCCAGCATCATTACCACTCTTTCCAGATGAGTTTTGATCTTGTTTTCTGGGGCAGTATACTCTTTTTTTAGGTTTATCGCATTCTTTGGCAAAATGACCAAATTCTTGACAATTGTAGCACTTAACCTTTAATTGATCAAACCCTAATTTCTTGTTCAAAGATGGAAGATCTTTACCCGTTCTCTGCATAAACTTTTTCACTTTCCTGACTATCATAGCCATATTCCACTTCAAGTCCATCAGTTCTAAATCATCAGGATCAATTTGATCATAATCTTCATCAGTCATATCACTTGTGGCAATTTTACTACTAACCAAATTCTCATATGAAGTCATGAAAGCAGATAAGAAAGCAAAATTTTGTTCAGCTTCTCTCATGTTTACATTTGGTTGTGATGAGAATTGATTTGTTGATGATGAACTTCCAGATTCTCCAGATGAACCAGTATTTCAAGCTGTGTAGAAACAAGCACGTGAATCACTATAGATAGTTGTTGCATTTTCATTTGCAGTTTGTGTGAGAAAAGCAGTGATAGGTGAAATGGTTGAACTTAATGGCATGCTTCCACCATAAAATGCAGGATCTTGATTATCTTTTGAAGACTTCTGACATTTAAGATCTTATTCTCGAGCCTCGATCTTTTGCAGAAATTCAGATGCTGTTAAATCCTCATTATTAAAATAATTATTCTCTTTCAACACCATAAGGAAAGTTGAATAAGAACTCGGCAAGCACTTTTAATAATATCAATCTTGTCAAATTCAGATATCTCCAATCTCATCTTGTCCATCTCTGCTATCAAATAATTAAATCATGTAGTCATCTCTTCAACAGTCTCACCCTTTAGTAGGTTAAAGTTTCTATATTGAAACTTGAGCATAACCTTTTTGCTTTCAGCGGTGTTTCCCATACTTCTCATACGAATATGTTGAAATAAAGAAGCACAAATATTTATACTTCCTACTTGGTGAAAGATGTTTTCAGGTAAAGCCATAGTAAGAGTAGAATAAGCTTTTGTCTCAATTTATAATGTTTTCTTCTCTTTAACCGAGTATTGAGAGATAGCTTTAGGTGTAAAACCAATAGTCTCATACCCAATCATTGGAATGGTGTAAACCTCATCCAAACAGTATGAACAATCAGGGTGAACTGACCCTAGATGAGCACGGAATCGGGGTTCCCATTTAGCAAAATTGCTATATTTCATCAAACGTGGACACTTTGAATGTGAACCGATCTCGGTATCCAGTTGTAACATTTGTAGCATCTACATGTTTTGAGAAGCTTATGCATAAATACCAGCCATTAAACCTTAACGAACTGTGGACAGTTGTAGCGAACTGTGAACAGTAATCAACGAATTGAACCTTAACGAAGTTAAGATTTATCAGATAACGAATCAGATTTGAAGTTAACGAATTAAGCAACGAACTAGATGGTCAACAAATAAGTCAAACTAACGAATTGGCTAAACGAATCACTAAGTATAAGCTTAGCGAATTAGAAAGTTTTTCTGTAACGAAAAACTAAGAGAGACTTAGTGAATTAGATAACGAACCAGCTACAGTTGATAATGAATCAACTTATAGCGAATCAGGTTGTTACAATGGTTTGTAACAACCTTTTGACAACACTTTCCACATGAAAAAAGTTGTTATAAACCAGTTATCAAGGTGAAACACGTGTCACATGAATTAGGTAACACAAATTAGAACACTTAGCGAATTGGTTCACGACTTAGCTAATGTTATTAACGAATTAGCCAAAAGATGTGAATGAATTAGGTTGAAAGGTTAACGAATAAGATTGAAAGATTAACGAACCACTTGAATCTTCAAATCTTCAAACCTTCAAACATAATTTTCCGGATTTCTGGAAATGTATGAACAACAAACCCAACAACCAAATCTGTAATACACACTCAAACCTTAACCAAATCGCTCAATCTAATTACCAACACACTCGGAAACAAACTGCGAATCCAACTCGCACCATTTCGTACCCCCAAATTACCTTAACTCGAACCCAAATTAATCAAAAACCACACTCTGTTTTCGGACCAAATCTAAACAACACAAGTCAATCCAAAATCAATCCAAATTCCAATTCCTCTTAACCAAATCTTACCAATTCTATACCAATCTCAAATCCAATCCAATTGAGCCATAACAGATCCAAATCAAACTCAAATTAAATCAAATTCAAACTGAAATTACAAGTTATCAAACTAATACGTCTATAATATCAACTTACCACACAAATCAAGGGCAAATGAGCACCGAAAGCTCTGATACCACTTGTGGACGCCTAAATCGATCTCAGATCTAAGATTACTTTAATCAATTGTACGTATCTAGTTCATGATGCTATTTATTATGTGTTATCTATTAATATTAGTGTTAGTTGTATATATGTGTATGTATAATATTAAGATTGAATACGTTAACGAAGATTGAGAGTAGATCTGGACAGAGGTTCAATAATATAATTTTCAAAACTTAAATTAACTGTGAACAGTGTTCACACACACACACACACATATATATAGAAGATGGACCTAGTTCGTTAACATCCCTTAACGAACTAGAGTCCCCTTCGTTACATACATTAAAATGAAATGCTCTTAACGAATCAGGAGGGAAATAACTTTGATCTAGTTCGCAAAACATCCTTAGCGAACTAGACTATAATCTTAACGAACTAACTTAATGCTTTAACAATTTATTACATAAATTAAACGACAAATACATTAACGTTAAATACAAAGACTCGAGACGCAAAACCGTGTACAAACAGAAACCGAGTTAAAGTATCTAGCCTTAATATTTACTCAACCTATGTTAAGTATTAAGGTGGGTAAACATGCAAGAATGCAAGTCCCTTTGGAATAAAGATACTAACACGGGTCTTTAACGAGTATTTGGATTGTTGGTTCGGGTCTTGATAATTGGTCAAACCCAAAGTCAACTTTCCAAAATAATAATGTTATGAGATAACTCAATAAAATATAATAACACTTAACCAAGTATGTAGTTCTATTGTTTTAGAACTAACAACGCACGTTAAGCGAGTGTTCGATTTTGTCGGTCCAACTTTGTTATATGATCAAGTTGGATTCAACATTCCAAGTATTTTAATAATTTATATAAAATCAGTTTGTAAAGTAATTTTAAAGAAATATACAAGTCTTCATAGCTAAAAACACACTTGTGTGTCTTAAGCTAGTGAAAATCCGTTTAGTTCGGTTTCCATCTCACAATAAGTTCATAGATGGTTTTCCCATGCCCATATATCAAAGTAATTGTATTATAATTTATAAATGTTGAATCTTAAGTTTCACAACCAAAAAGTTAACAAAAAAGTCTTTAAACGAAAGTTCGGTTTTTGGTTCGGATCTTGGTTCCGGTTGAGACCGAGGTAAGATTCTACAAACCCATAACCACAAAACTTATAAAAATGATTTTAGAAACTTAAATATAACAATAAGCATGTTTAAACAATTATTTAACAAAAACTAGTAAACAAAGTTCGGTTTACGGTTTAGAGCTATTTATGGTTAAACCAAGGCTAGACTCTTAAAACCCATAACCATGGAACTTCATAAATATGATAAACAAACTAAAATGAGCAAACTTTAGTCATTTTTTGTATGTATAAACAGGTTATATATATATATATATATATATATATATATCAAGAACACGAAGTCCTCCATGTAGCCTTGCATTATGAGGCCTAAAACTTAACCAACCAGAGCCGGATAAGTAAATACCAAAGGTAAAAAGGGGTGTATATTATATATATGTTGTGCCATATGCTTCAAGTATTAATATAGACTAAGATATACTAATAAAAATGAAGAACTAACTCAGTTTGACTTTGGAAGTCAACTTTGCATAAACATGAAACTAACCTTGTATGATTGTTGAAGTTGAGTGAGGAAAGAGTTTATGAGCAGGGATTTATGTTGGAAAGGGTTGGATATTTATAGGAAGAGCTTAATTTGGTTAAACAAGTGATTTGGTGGTCAAAACTCGGATTAAATGGACAATAAACCAAACAAGAAGACAAGAAAAGCATTCTTATCTGGTGCTGCTCACACTACGTGATCATGGAAGACTCCCCCATCGCGCGACGCGGCGGGGTGGAGCTGGAATATTTTTTTTTAAGTTTCAAAAATGACAAAATGGCCCTTGAAGTTCGTTTTAAGTGTTTTTAACGCGATTTAAGGACCGAAAAGGATGTTTTCAAGACCAAACAAGTGTAAAAAAATATTGTAACATAAAATACATCATTTTTATTATTTCATAAGTTTTGGTTTACAAAACGGGTCGGGCTACATGTTAAACGAATACAAAAACAAATAAAATTGAGACCCGAATTTGATGAATGTCACAGTATCCCCTACTTTAGGAAATTTCATCCCGAAATTAAGACGAAGATGATGATGCAAACAAGTGTGGATACTTCTCATTCATTGTGTTTTCTCGTTCCCAAGTGAATTCCTCGCCACGCCGTGATTCCCATCGAACTTTGACTAACCGAATACAACTACGCTTGGTTTTCTTCTCGTTGCGATCCATGATCTCAACAGGTCGTTCAACCAAGATCATCGACTCATCGACATGTACTTCGTCGAGAGGTATATGTAGATTACCCTCGGGTAAGCACCTTTTGAGATTCGAAACATGAAACGTCGGATGAACACCGGCAAGTTCTTGCGGTAGTTCGAGTCGATAAGCTACCTTCCCAACACGTTCAAGAATTTTGAAAGGACCAATGAAACGAGGAGCTAGCTTACCCTTCTTTTCGAAGGAACTACCACTTTCTAAGGAGATACTTTTAGAAGGACAAGGTCGTCAACGTTAAATTCGATCGGTTTTCGTCGTTTGTCGGCGTAGCTCTTTTGACGACTTCTAGCGGCTAGGAGGTTCTTACGGATTTTATCAATGACGTTGGTGGCTTCTTGGACCATTTCAGATCCCGTGATTTGAGCTTCACCAATTTCGTTCCAACTAATCGAAGAACGACATTTACGACCGTAAAGAGCTTCGAAAGGAGCCATCTCGATGCTAGAATGATAACTGTTGTTATACGAAAACTCGATGAAAGGGATGTGAGAATTCCAATTCCAACCGAAATCAAGAACACACGCTCGTAGCATATCTTCAAGTGATTGAATTGTACTTTCGGATTGACCGTCCGTTTGAGGATGATAAGCGGTGCTAAGATCGAGACGTGTTCTCAAGGTTTCTTGAAGAGATCGCCAAAAATGAGAAGTAAAACGAGCATCGCGATCGGAGATGATAGACAATGGTAAACCGCGTCGGCACATAATTTCCTGAACATAGATTTGAGTAAGCTGCTCGACAGAATACTTCTCGCGGTTCGGAATGAAATGACCAGACTTGGTTAAACGGTCAATAATCACCCAAATACTATCGTTGCCATTTTGGGTGTTGGGTAGTTTAGTGATAAAGTCCATAGCAATGTCTTCCCATTTCCAAACGGGAATCGGTGGTTGTTCGAGTAGACCAAAAGGTCTTTGATGTTCGGCTTTGACTTTTGAGCAAGTAAGACATTTAGATACAAACAATGCTACGTCCTTTTTCATACCCAGCCACCGAAAGGTAGCTCAAAGATCGAAATACATCTTATCCGCACCGGGATGAATGGAATATCGCGAATTGTGAGCTTCGTCGAGTATACAAGTACGAAGATCATCGCGATTAAGAAAGTACAAAAGACCATCGGGTTTGGTTTCGAGTTGAAGTTCGGCTCCACATGACATTTCGTCATACATGTTACCTTCTTCAACGGAGGTACGCTGAGCTTGAAAGATACGAATTTGAAGATCGGTTTGAACAACAACGCTTAAAAACAGAACGGATTTAACATTAACCTTTCGACTTAGGGTGTCGGCGACAACATTCGCCTTACTGGGATGGTAGCGAATCTCGCAATCGTAGTCACTAAGTAATTCAGCCCATCGTCGTTGTCTCATGTTGATATCTTTTTGGTCAAAAATATGTTGAAGGCTTTTATGATCAGTAAAAACCACACATTTTGTGATAAAATCGAGCCCCGGTGCGGAAGCGTGAATAAACGGTATTAACGATGGAGCTCGGATCTAGGGTTAGGATCGAATCTAACTCATATTCACTCTTGAAAGGACGGATTAGGTGTATTGAGAGAGAGCCTGATTTGATTAAAAATCAATAATAGGATGAACAATCGTAATCAAAACACAAAAGATAGAAATGGCAGTATGATTTCATTAGTCGAATGATTCTCATAAAGAAGAACCACTCATACATACATTCATACATACATACATACACACACAAGAAATATCAGCCGCCTCCAGGAGAGCTCATCCTGGAGGTGGAGACTCTCTCAAAGGGATAAAACCATAGATCTCACTCAATACACAATACACTCACTCATGCTAGACAAATGAATAAAAACATCTATTTATACTAGTCTAGCATGACTTGGTCTTTAAGCCATCCACCCTTGGTTGAGACCAAATAATATATTTTTCACCCACAAATTAATTGGATGCGTCGGTCTAAAACATAAGTCCCAACATTTTGTACCATAAAGGTAATGTTTCCAGATTTTGAGAGCGAAAACGACGGAACCAAGTTCGAGATCATGAGTCGTATAATTCTTCTCGTTTACCTTAAGTTGCCTTGATGCGTAAGCAATGACTTGACCTCGTTTCATAAGAACACAACCAAGACCTTGATGAGATGCGTCGCAAAATACGAAAAAATCGTTGTTTCCATCTGGAAGGGTTAGAACGGGAGCATTGCAAAGCATGTCCTTGAGAGTATGAAATGCTTCCTCTTATTTTGAAACCCAATCAAATGGTTTTCCTTTATGAGTAAGGGAAGTATGAGGCAAAGAGATCTTGGAAAATTTCCGAATGAAAAACGTCGATAATATCCGGCCAAACCGAGGAATGATCGAATTTCCATGGGAGTCGTTGGAGTTTTCAAATCGTTAACGGCCTCAATTTTAGCAGGATCAACATGAATACCTTTTTCGTTTACGATATGTCCCAAAAATTGAACTTCCTCGAGCCAAAATTCGCATTTGGAGAATTTGGCGTAGAGTCGTTCCTTTCTAAGAAGTTCGAGAATGGAACACAAATGATGCTCATGTTCGGCTTTGGATTTAGAAAATATGAGAATGTCATCAATAAGGACAATAACGAATTTATCGAGAAATGGTTTGCAACGCGGTTCATGAGATTCATAAATACCGCGGGTGCATTTGTTA
This sequence comes from Bidens hawaiensis, assembly GCF_021521415.1. NCBI lineage: Eukaryota > Viridiplantae > Streptophyta > Magnoliopsida > Asterales > Asteraceae > Bidens > Bidens hawaiensis. Next base: position 89,855 of record NW_027494729.1, read on the forward strand.
ACCCGAAGGGCATAAAATTCGAAATGTCTACGAAAAGCGGTTTTAGGAATGTCTTCTTTGCGAACACGCAATTGATGATAACCCGATCGAAGATCGATTTTTGAGAAACACGTTACGCCTTGAAGTTGGTCGAAAAGGTCGTCGATACGTGGCAAAGGATAACGATTTTTAATAGTGAGTTTGTTAAGCTCTCTATAATTGATGCACTTACGAAACGAACCATCCTTCTTTTTCACAAAGAGAATGGGAGCTCCCCAATGAGAAAAGCTTGGACGAATGAAACCTTTATCGGAAAGTTCTTCGAGTTGGTTCGACAATTCTTGCATTTCCGACTGGGCTAAACGATAAGGAGAATTGACCACCGGCATTGCGCCAGGCACAAGATCGATTCGGAATTCAATCGGACGAACAGATGGATGACCTGTGACATCATCGGGAAAGACATCGAGGAAATCACGAACAACAGAAATATCTTGGATTTTCTTTTCCTTTTTGTCTTTTGTCATCGCGAGAGCTAGAAACGGAACATACTTTTGGCGTAAGTATTTTTGGGATTGGGCGCACGGTATGAGATTAAGCCTTCTCGAAGTTGCTTTGCCGAAGACTTTAAGAATTTTACCATTGACGAGCGGAATGCGAATGAATTTATCGAAGCAAACGACTTCGGCATGGTGCAAAGATAAGCAATCCATGCCTACTATGACATCGAAACTTCCCATTTGCATCGGGATGAGATCGATGGAGAATTTATGATTGGAAAGAATGAGAGAACAATCGCGGATGACAGATTCGATGGGAATGGAATTTCCATTAGCGACTTCAACAGAAAACGGTCGGGAAAGCTTGGTTTGAGGCACGACAATTTTCGACTCAAATTTCAATAAAATAAAACTTCTATGACACCAGTATCAAATAAAATAGAAGCTAAATGATGGTTCACAAAAAAACATACCATTTACAACATCGTTAGCCAATTGAGCTTGATTTGCATTCATCATGAAATCTCGCCCTTGATTACCATGGTTTCATTGACGTACTTGAGGTGGAGGAGGAGGTGGTGCTTGTATGTCTTGCAAGGGTTGGAAGAGTGGTGCATTGAGTTGGGGAAGTTGGGGTTGGTAGGTTTGGACTTGGTAGGCTTGGGTTTGGTAATAGGGCACAATCACAGTGTGGGCTTGGTTAGCAAAGGCTAGGCGTGGGGAGTTGTTGCTGAAATGGTTAGGATCACCACAGTTAAAGCAAGCTCGGGGTTGTTGGGGTTGGTTTGGTGGGCGTGGTGCATATCGGTTTTGGGGATTTTAGGGAGTGGTTATTGGTTGGTTAGGTTGGGTTCGTTGTGCGGATCAGCATGTAGTGTTGAGATGACCCAATCGGTTACAAATGGTACAATGGCGACAAGGCATGCGTGATAGGTGGTGTAGTTGACAATTGTTGCATAGCGGGGAGGTACCTATATAGGGTTTTCGGGTTTGTGGAGGAGCTTAGGTTTGTTGTTGTGGTTGGGGTTGGGTAACGACATAGTTTCGGTGATTGGTTTTGGGTTTCTTTTTGTTGTGGTTGTTGTTGTTATGGCGGGAAGAGTTTGAGTAGTTAATGGCTTGTGGTGCGGGTTCAACTTTGGCTTGAGGTGTGGTTTCGGGCTTGGATTTCTCACTTGGTTTCTTGAGGGTTAGTGTACCCGCTTTCACATGGTTTTCCGATAGCGCACCGGCTAGAGTGATAGCATTCTCAAGGTTCACGAGTTTGCTACTCATTACTGAGTCCTGGATTTGTATTGGTAGCCCTCCCCCCCCCAATGTATTTTTCAGGTTCACGTTCGGTAGGGGTAACCAAGTGAGGGACGAGGATGCTCAGCTCATGGAAACATAGTGAATAAGCGGAAAAATCACCACTATCTTACATGAGGTTCCTGTAACAACGTGAAAATATCGGATCAAAATAACCAAGTTTCTAAAGTCAAAGGACCAAAACTGTCAAAATCTTAACCTTAGGGTTTAAAATGAAAATTATGGTTTTCCTGACCCATCGCGATACGCAATGGATCAGAAGGGAAACCCACCGCGTATCGCAATAGGTTGTATGACATGCAAAGACGTGGCGTGCCACGTGTCCATACGTGGCATATCGTTCGCCACGTGGCAGCACGTTCGCCACATGTCAACACGTGGCATAACACCTACCACGTGGCGCCACTTGGAAGGCCTACATGGTGACTGGCCAAGCCTACATCGCGATACGCGACGGGCTAGCCAAAGAGGCCATCGCGTATCGCGATGAGCTACAGAAATTGCCTATAAATAGTAAGTTGCGGGTTCATTCATTTCACACCTCAAATTCACTCACCTCTATCTCTCTAACATCTCTCTAAACCCCAAGATACATACCCCCGATTACCTCAAAGTTCTTACCCTCTATTCCTTGTAAACCGTGCTAATATACCGACGTTTCCTCGATAATCGTGCCACATTTCATCAACGATCCACAAAGAAGGTGTTGCCAACCCGACGCCCTGACGACCATTTTGAAGAACGTGCTGTGAAGAGTTGGTGCCTCGATAAACGTGTCAAAAGATAGTGTTGATCAAGGAGCATAAGAAAACGAAGCGGCGTCAAAGTACTGATCGATTGTGTAGGGTTTTCATAAGCCTACCAAGGTAGGCATAATGGCGAATAAAATAAAATATTATAAAAGGCTTAAAACTCTAAGTCGATGTTATACTCGATAACTGAATAAAATAAAAGAACATATAACAAAGAAAAGAAAAGAAAGGAAAGAAAGAGATATAAATGATAAAATAAATATATATGTCTGATATATATAATTCTTTGTTATATAATATTATTTAAGTAATAATGACTATTCTTAAATAATAAAGAAAAAGAAAAGTAAACGTTTCTTAAAGAAGAAGAAACGTCGGGTTTAAATAAAATAAGATTAACTATAGGTTATCTTATAAAAGAAAGAAAGAATAATATTTTTAAACTAAAGGTTTAAAAAGAAAAAGAATACTTTTTAACTAAAGGTTTTAAAATAAAGAAATATAATCGAGGTAAAGATTTTAAAAGACTAAAGGTCTTAAGCCGGATTGTATATCCGACTAACAAAAGGTTATACTCGTACTATAGGTGCGAGATAGCAACGGGAAAGACCCTCGGACGGTGTTTGAAGCCAATCCAAATCAAAAAGGTGAATACGCCTCAACTTTACAAACTTGTTTTAAAAGATTCAAATGTGTTATATGAAAAAGGTTTACATGAGAATAAGTGTCTCTAAAAAATTATAAATGAAAAGTATAAGCACTAGCCCTCAGGCTATTGTATACGTTTGTCTGGATCCTTACATATGTGGTAAAATGCGGTGGGCACATCGCACCACACTTGGTTATAGTGACGATTGCCTGTGGGGAGTAATGACCATGTGTATACTAATAGGTACTTAACTAAGTCGGACGCTGCGGTGTTTGCTAGGGTATTTAGTGTAGAGACTTGAGTTTATAATTGTTGTTTTAACTTGATTATTCCTAAGCCAAGATGGGCCGAGACTTGCGTGGTCTTGAGGGGCGATTAAGTAAAAGAAAATTTTTTTTTGGCGTCAGCATATTCAGTAGCATTCGTTGCTGACTTATTTTCTAAACATTTTGCAGGAAATCAAGATTAGGGCTTGGAAATGACGAAGTGCTCAAGATATCCGATGGCTCGGATCTTTTTGTATAAACTTAAATATAAAATGTTGTTTTGTAATTAAACAAGTAATACTTTTGTTATAACTTAAAACGGATATTTTATAATCTCGTCTTTTGTAATGTAAATATTATATTTCAAATCCACATGTTTGAAAAGACTTCCGCTTTAACACGTAACTCTGATTTATTTACAAATGGGGTACCAACTATGTGTCATACGCCCAGGCCTAAGAATGGGGGTGCGACAGTTCCAAAATTCCTCCTCGAGCTTTTGAAGTTCTTGCTTGTGACATAACTTCTTCATCATCAGTGCCTTGAGATCGGACCATGGAAGAACCATAGCCGTTTCCGATCCTTGGAGGTGCAAATCACTACCCCCACCATGTAAGAGCCGTTTTTCTAAACATGCTCGAAGCGAAATTTGTCTTTTTTGCTTCGGGGCACTCGCTGTGTCGAAACACACTCTCAATCGATTCAAACCATTGCAACAAAGTAGTTTCACAGTTTGTTCCAAAGAACTCGATTGGGTTAGCACTTGTAAACTGCTTAAACAAGTAAGATGCGGGTTTGGGTTCAACGGTTGCAACAACGGGTGGAGGTTGGGTAGCTTGGATTTTGGTTACAAGTTCGGGAATCACAACGGCCATTTGCTTGACGATGAAAGCAGCCATACGTCGGTTGGAGTTTTTGCGCGGGTGGCAACTTACCGGAGGCATACTAAAAGTTATAAAGAAATGGAATAAGTTTGAGGTAAAAAGAAATGGATATGAGGGTGTATAAAAAAATTAAATAAGACTTTAATTTTTTATTGTGAATCCTACAGTTAGTAAGGAGGAGATGTTAGTGTTAGATAAAATATGAAACTTTGTATATAAATAACAGTCCAAAAACAAAAAAAACGTAAAATGGTTTTGAGAGGTTAAAGCTTAAAAATTTGAGATTTTGAGATTTATAGAGTTGGGAAATCATACATGAACCACCATGATTTGATATTCTGACACTAAAAGTTTTATAAAATACCACGTTGGAGTCTAAACATGTGCACGTACCACCGAGTCTTTTTCTTGTTTTCGACTCAAATAATGATAATAACACAATAATAAATCGAGATACAACATCATTTCAAAACACTAGTCCACGTATCACCGTGGCTCTAATGTTTTAACTCCAAAAATTAGGATGACGACCGGAACGCTCGCATTCGACTACTTAAAGTATTGACACGTATAACACGGTTCGTTGACCTAGAAAACGAGCACTATAATTCAACCATCCCAGGTAAGTAAATCACCTTCGATTCATGGAATCTTTTTGTCAAATGGTCGTTTCATAGTTTCTCGTTCTCTATGATGGCTACAAACCCGATATAAATGCAACCTTTAAGGGATTTGAAATAATGGGATCCAAGTTAAACTTGTAATCCATAAAACACAATAAAAATCTAACTTTTGCGTTTTAAGGTAAGGATACCTTGGAAATACTATGAAAGTGTGTGTATGTGTACATTTATGATATTGGTGAATTTTAAACAAGTTATAAATAAACATACGAAATGAACAATCAAAGTAGAGTAAACATGTATAAGCGCACGTATAGGACCCTAGAGCATACTCTACTAGGTCGTTACGTCTAACCACCTATCCTATTGTCACGACTCTGATACCAATCTATCACACCCCGACCAAAGGCGGAGGAACATGCCGGGATGCGACGGATTTCCCATGAGCGCATGACACAATTTAAAGCGGCAATATTTAACAACTCATTTAATTTCACAACATCAAAATTTCACATAACATACTTGTTAATACAATAATCATCACAAAATATAGCAAATCAATATATAGTTCATTTTTCTAATATCTTAAAGGTATTTGTGAAGTTTTCTTCAAGCTCCCAATATTAACCTAAATGCAAACCTGTAAAATTTCATAAAATAAAGTTTATCAACACAAAGGTTGGTGAGCAATTCATAGTTTTGAAACAATATGTATATACTAAGAAATGTCCACAATCTTGTATACGAAACAATAAATAATAGCAATAATTTGGATAACGAAACGATTTATAGTTACCGTTAATAAGAATATATTAACGACACATTGCTATAAGGGGTTGCCAAATAGACTAGGATTTATAGTTACCGTTAATAAGAATACATTAACGATACCTTGCTATAAGGGGTTGCCAAATAGACTAGGATTTATAGTTCAACCAACCAAAAGGGATAAACACATAAACATATAAGCATGTACTCATTAAACACCAAATCGAGCATTTATTTAAGTAAAGTATACAATAACGTTTGTGGTTTAAGACTCAAGTATAAAACATTTAATTTGAATAAGTATGAAATGTCACCCCCAAAACGAAAGATGGAAAACGGGGTATGAAATTACTCACTTTTAAGTAAGAAACTTGATTCGGAAAAAGTCGGGTAATCGGAAGAACGGGTATAACGAGCAAAGCCTAAATAAAAATAAAAGCCTTGTACTAGAAAGGTTGTCTTGAAAGTCTTTTAATAAATTAAATGTTTGAGAAATGTAAACAATTAAAGTTCAAGGTTTAAAATGTAACTATTTAAGAAAATTATAACATTAGTCCTTTAAAAATGTAAGTTTGCTCGAAACCGAGTTAAAGAATCTATCCTTAATATTTACTCAACCTATGCTAAGTAATAAGGTGGGTAAACATGCAAGAATGCAAGTCCCTTTGGAATAAAGATACTAAAACGGGTCTTTAACGAGTGTTCGGGTTGTTGATTCGGGTCTTGATAATTGGTCAAACCCAAATTCAACTTTTCAAAATAATAATGTTATGAGATAACTCAATAAAATATAATAACACTTAACCAAGTATGTAGTTTTATTGTTTTAGAACTAACAACGCACGTTAAGCGAGTGTTCGATTGTGTTGGTCCAACTTTGTTATAAGATCAAGTTGGATTCAACATTCCAAGTATTTTAATAATTTATATAAAATCAATTTGTAAGGTAATTTTAAAGAAATATACAAGTCTTGATAGCTAAATCACACTTGTGTGTCTTAAGCGAGTGAAAATCGGTTTAGTTCGGTTTCCATCTCACAATAAGTTCATAGATGGTTTCCACATGCCAATATATCAAAGAACTTGTATAATAATTTATAAATGATGAGTCTTAAATTTTACAACCAAAAAGTTAACAATAAAGTATTTAAACGAAAGTTCGGTTTTCGTTTCGATCTTGGTTCAGGTTGGAACATAGGTAAGATTCTACAAACCCATAACCATAAAACTTATAAAAATGATTTTAGAAACTTAAATTTAACAATAAGCATGTTTAAACAATTATTTAACAAAAACTAGTAAACAAAGTTCGATTTACGATTTAAAGCTATTTACGGTTAAACCGAGGCTAGACTCTTAAAACCCTTAACCATGGAACTTCATAAATATGATAAACAAACTAAAATGAGCAAAAGTTAGTCATAGTTAGTATGTATAAACAAGTTATATATATATATATATATATATATATATATCAAGAACACGAAGTCCTCCATGTAGCCTTGCCTTACGAGGCCTGAAACTTAACCAACCGGAGCCGGATGAGTAACTACCAAAGGTAACAAGGGGTGTATATTATACATATGTTGTGCCATATGCTTCAAGTATTAATTGAGACTAAGATTTAATAATAAAAATGAAGAACTAACTCGGTTTGACTTTGGAAGTCAAACTTTGCATAAACATGAAACTAACCTTGTATGATCTTTGAATTTGAGTGAAGAAAGTGTTTATGAGCAGGTATTTATGTCGGAAAGGGTTGGGTATTTATAGGAAGAGCTTAATTTGGTTAAACAAGTGATTTGGTGGTTAAAACTCGGATTTAATGGACAATAAACCAAATAAGGAGACAAGAAAAGCATTTTGGTCTGGTGCTGCTCGCACTACGCGACCATGGAGGGCT